>NW_027596157.1:680000-695000 GCF_964194155.1 Cetorhinus maximus
CACAAGTTGTCACCTTCCTGTCATTTACAGCTTCCGAGGCCCTTCAAGGGCTCTGTGCTCAGGAGCATAAAGCAATTATCCTCTCGGACTGCTTTTAACCTCTCGGACTGCTTTTAACTTCCATAGGTTCAATATTCAGCTCTTCCAGAACATTTCTACATTGCTACATGATAGACTGTTCATACTCAGGAGGGCGGTTCTGTCTTACCTGTCTGAGGATAATCGTTTCGGGTATTATACAATCCTCTCACAGAACTAACTGAAAAATCTTTACTCTTTAAATCCATCCAAAAATTCCACCCAAATCACATTACACCCTGGAACCTAAACCTCCTGTTCAACACTGCACCTTGTTAGGGATCAGCTTTGATCCAAATTATACAGAGATAGATAGATAGATGGATGGATGGAAAAATAAATAGATAGATAGACAGATAGATAGATAGATGGATGGATGGAAAAATAAATAGATAGATAGACAGATAGATAGATAGATGGATGGATGGAAAAATAAATAGATAGATAGACAGATAGATAGATGGATGGATGGAAAAATAAATAGATAGAAAGACAGATAGATAGATAGATGGATGGATGGAAAAATAAATAGATAGATAGACAGATAGATAGATAGATGGACGGACGGACGGACGGACGGATGGATGGATGGATAGATAGATAGAGGCAGATCTAAACTCTTTACAGACCATGTGCGAAACTTTAACGGCTTTGATCTGACGACACCTCCCACACACCGTTAAACAAGGCCTGAGAAAGAAAGTGGGTTGGTGTTTGGAAGATGAATGTTAGAGTGTTTCCCATCCCAACACCTCCGTCTGGAAGTGTGCTGGGAACGAGGGGTCAGTTACTCCAAGAATCACATGTGTACAATTATAGAATTGAATTAAATCGCTGCTGATGACTATTATATCCCTTGATCCAGTGAAGGGGGAGCTCAGTTATATTCCACATTTATTGATACATCCCTAACGGTGTATGTTATGCTGTGAGGTTATAGAAAACCATTTTAATATCATCTAATTTAATCCATACATCATATTGCGTAATCAATTCCGGCAATTCCTTTGCAAGTTACCTTTGAGAACGGATTAACATATGTCCCACTGAATCCCTCAGAAAAACCTGTTTTAATTTTTATAGAACTGCAACAGCTACAGTTAGAGTCAGGTTAAGTATCAAATCAGCAAATTGTAATGTGCGGGAGTGTTCACTGCCTATATACCAGGAGCCTTGATCTCTTTATCATTATTCTGGTGATGCTGGGAAAAGCTGTCAGGGACTGATCGAGCCATTAACAGGAGGGAGTTACTTCTGAGGCCGATCTGACTGTAAGGTTCTTTCCAAAAATATCCTTTGGTCATGAACCTTGTCAAGGTGTGTTCCAGTGCAATTCAAACCTGTCTCCTCACATAGCACAACGCAGATTAATCTGGTTAAATGCGGGACATGACACTCTAGATGCTTCATTCCTCTTACAGTGCCATTTGCATCTACATCCATATTACCCCTAACAGGTCCTAGTACATGTGCCCGAGGCTGTTACACTGAAGGCAGCCCCTCAACAGCCGATGGCGGGAGAATCCTAAACTGTGGCCTCTACAATGGCCTTTTCTCCTTTCATTTAACTCTCTTTGCTTCTGGATTATTTTGCCCAGACTCAGCTCAGTCAAACTGGCTGCACCGGATACCTGTACATTAAATCTGACAGTTACAGGTATCTCTGTGCCTTGTGTCTGACTGTGTGGCATATCTGTACATTAAAGCCGACAGTTAGAGGTATCTCTGTGCCTTGTGTCTGACTGTGCGATATACCTGTGCATTAAATCTGACAGAGGTATCTCTGTGTAGTGTGTCTGACTGTGAGGGATACCTGTACAGTCATTCTTTCTGTGAGATATCTGTACAGCCAGTCTGTCTCTGCAGGTTATCTGTACAGTAAGTATGACTTTGCGGTGTCTGTCTACAGTCAGTCTGATGGTTCGTTATATATGCACAGTAAATCTGATGGATTTAAATGTCCGTGCAGTAAGGCTGACTGGGCACCATCTCTGTAAGTCTGTCTGTGCGCAATATCTTATACAGTCAATCTGTCTCTGTGGAACATCAGGACTGTAATTCTGGCTGTGCGGGATCAGCTCTCTTGGGCTGGTGAGATGATAATGTCTGATCAGACTATGGAAAAGCACCAGTTGAAGAGGAGACTCGCGCATAAACACACAGACTTTTGTTCTGACACTGGAGGCTGCAGTCGGATCAATGGTGCATGTGAAACGATATTACGCACAGACAGACTTACAGAGATGGCCCTCAGTCAGCCTTACTGCATGGACATTTAAATCCGTCAGATTGACTGTACATATATAATGAACCATCAGACTGACTGTAGACAGACACCGCAAAGTCATACTTACTGTACAGATAACCTGCAGAGACAGACTGGCTGTACAGATATCTCGCAGAAGGAATGAATGTACAGGTTTCCCTCACAGTCAGACACACTACACAGAGATACCTCTGTCAGATTTAATGCACAGGTATATCACACAGTCAGACACAAGGCACAGAGATACCTGTGTCAGGTTTAATGTACAGGTATCCGGTGCAGCCAGTTTGACTGAGCTGAGTCTGGGGCCAAATAATCCAGAACCAAAGAGATTTAAATGAAAGGAGAAAAGGCCATTGTAGAGGCCACAGTTTAGGATTCTCCCGCCATCGGCTGTTGAGGGGCTGCCTTCAGTGTAACAGCCTCGGGCACATGTACTAGGACCTGTTAGGTGTAATATGGATGTAGATGCAAACGGCACTGTAAGAGGAATGAAGCATCTAGAGTGTCATGTCCCGCATTTAACCAGATTCATCTGCGTTGTGCAATGTGAGGAGCCAGGTTTGAATTGCACTGGAACACACCTTGACAAGGTTCATGACCAAAGGATATTTTTGGAAAGAACCTTACAGTCAGATCGGCCTCAGAAGTAACTCCCTCCTGTTAATGGCTCGATCAGTCCCTGACAGCTTTTCCCAGCATCACCAGAATAATGACAAAGAGATCAAAGCTCCTGGTATACAGGCAGTGAACACTCCCGCACATTACAGTTTGCTGATTTGATGCTTAACCTGACTCTAACTGTTGCGGTTGCAGTTCTATAAAAATTAAAACAGGTTTTTGTGAGGGATTCAGTGGGACATATGTTAATCTGTTCTCAGTCTGTCTGTCTGCCTGCCTGCCTGCCTGCCTGCCTGCCTGCCTGCCTGTCTGTCTGTCTGTCTGTCTGTCTACCTGTCTATCTGTCTATCTATCTATCTATCTATTTATTTTTCCATCCATCCATCTATCTATCTATCTCTGTATAATTTGGATCAAAGCTGTTCCCTAACAAGGTGCAGTGTTGAACAGGAGGTTTAGATTCCAGGGTGTAATGTGATTTGGGTGGAATTTTTGGACGGATTTAAAGAGTAAAGATTTTTCAGTTAGTTCAGTGAGAGGATTGTATAATACCCGAAACGATTATCCTCAGACAGGTAAGACAGAACCTCCCTCCTGAGTATGAACAGTCTATCATGTAGCAATGTAGAAATGTTCTGGAAGAGCTGAATAGTGAACCTATGGAAGTTAAAAGCAGTCCGAGAGGATAATTGCTTTATGCTCCTGAGCACAGAGCCCTTGAAGGGCCTCGGAAGCTGTAAATGACAGGAAGGTGACAACTTGTGCCTTCCACACGCCCCATTGATCCGACTGCAGCCTCCAGTGTCAGAACAAAAGGCTGGGTGTTTCTGCGCGAGTGTCCACATCAACTGGTGCTTTTCCATAGTCTGATCAGATATTATCAACTTACCAGCCCAAGAGAGCTGATCCCGCACAGCCAGACTTACAGTACAGATGTCCCGCAGAAACAGACTGACTGTACAGGCATTCCGCACACCAGACTTACCGTATGGATAACTCACAGAGACAGACTGACTTTACAGACATCCCACACAGCCAGGCTTACCACATGGTAACCTGCAGAGACAGACTGACTGTACACATATCCCACAGAAACAGACTGACTGTCCAGACAATCTGCACAGCAAGATTTAGTGTACAGGTATCCCACAGGAATAGACTTCCTGTACAGATATCTCGCACTGCCAGTCTTACTGTATGGATAACCCTCAGAAATAGACTGACTGAACAGACATCCTGCGCAGCCTGACTTACCAAATAGCTAACCCACAGAGACAGACTCACTGTACAGAGATGACTCCCAGTCAGATTGACTGTGTATAAATCCTATATACCATACTGTCAGACTAACTGTAGAGAGACACCGCACAGTCATACTTACTGTACAGACAACCTACAGAGACATAGAAACATAATCATAGAAACTAGGAGCAGGAGGAGGCCATTCGGCCCTTCGAGCCTGCTCCGCCATTCATTATGGTTATGGCTGATCATCCAACTCAATAGCCTGCTCCCGCTTTCTCCCCATACCCTTTGATCCCTTTCTCCCCAAGAGCTATATCTAACTCCTTCTTCAAAACATACAATGTTTTGGTCTCAACTACTTTCTGTGGTAACGAATTCCAGAGGCTCACCACTCTCTGGGTGAAGAAATTTCTCCTCATCTCAGTCCTAAATGGTCTACCCCATATCCTCAGACTGTGAGCCCTGGTTCTGGACTCCCCCCACCATTGGGTACATCCTTCCTGCATCTACCCTGTCTAGTCCTGTTAGAATTTTATATGTTTCTATGAGATCCCTCCTCATTCTTCTGAACTCTAGTGAATATAATCCTAATTGACTCAATCCCTCCTCATATGTCAGTCCTGCCATCCCAGCAATCAGTCGGGTAAACCATCGCTGCACTCCCTCTATAGCAAGTACATCCTTCCTCAGGTAAGGAGACCAAAACTGCACACAATACTCCAGGTGTGGTCTCACCAAGGCCCTGTACAATTGCAGCAAGACATCCCTGTTCCTGTACTCGAATCCTCTGGCTATGAAGGCCAACATACCATTTGCCTTCTTTACCGCCTGCTGCACCTGCATGCTTACCTTCAGCGACTGGTGTACAAGGACACCCAGGTCTCTTTGCACATTCCCCTCTCTCAATTTATAGCCATTCAGATAATAACCTGCCTTCCTGTTTTTGCTACCAAAGTGGATAACCTCACATTTATCCACATTATACTGCATCTGCCATGCATTTGCCCACTCACTCAGCTTGTCCAAATCACACTGAAGCATCTCTGCATCCTCCTCACAGCTCACCCTCCCACCCAGCTTTGTGTCAACTGCAAATTTGGAGACATTACATTTAGTTCCCTCATCTAAATCATTAATATATATTGTGAATAACTGGGACTGGCGGTACAGATATTTCACAAAAATATTAATGTACAGGTAACCCGCAGTCAGACACAAGGCACAGAGATACCTGTAACTGTCAGATATAATGTACAGATATCCTGCATCTTAGACACACTGCACTGAGATACCTGGAACTGTCAGATTTAATGTACAAATGTCTGGGGCAAAATAATCCAGAACCAAAGAGAGTTAAATGAAAGGAGAAAAGGCCATTGTAGATGCCACAGTTTAGGATTCTCCCGCCATCGGCTGTCGAGGGGCTGCCTTCAGTGTAACAGCCTCCGGCACATGTACTAGGACCTGTTAGGTATAATATGGATGTAGATGCAAACGGCACTGTAAGAAGAATGAAGCATCTAGAGTGATATGTCCCACATTTAACCAGATTAATCTGCGTTGTGCAATGTGAGGAGCCAGGTTTGAATTGCACTGGAACACACCTTGACAAGGTTCATGACCAAAGGATATTTTTGGAAAGAACCTTACAGTCAGATCGGCCTCAGAAGTAACTCCCTCCTGTTAATGGCTCGATCAGTCCCTGACAGCTTTTCCCAGCATCACCAGAATAATGACAAAGAGATCAAAGCTCCTGGTATACAGGCAGTGAACACTCCCGCACATTACAGTTTGCTGGTTTGATACTTAACCTGACTCTAACTGTAACGGTTGCAGTTCTATAAAAATTAAAACAGGTTTTTGTGAGGGATTCAGTGGGACATATGTTAATCATTTCTTAAAGTTAACTTGCAAAGGAATTGCCGGAATTGATTACCCAATGTGATGTATGGATTAAGGTAGATGATATTAAATTGGTTTTCTATAACCTCACAGCATAACATACACCGTTAGGGATGTATCAATAAATGTGGCATAAAACTGAGCTCCCCCTTCACTGGATCAATGGATATAATAGTCATCAGCAGCGATTTAATTCAGTTCTATAATCGTACACTTGTGAAACTGGGAGTAACTGATCCCTCGTTCCCAGCACACTTCCAGACGGAGGTGTTGGGATGGGAAACCCTCTAACATTCATCTTCCAAACACCAGCCCACTTTCTTTCTCAGGCCTTGTTTAATGGTGTGTGGGAGGTGTCGGCAGATCAAAGCGTTTAAAGTTTCGCACATGCTCTGTACAGAGTTTAGATCGATCAGTCTGTCTGTCTATCTGTCTGTCTATCTATCTATCTATCTATCTATCTATCTATCTATCTATCTATCTATCTATCTATCTATCTATCTATCTATCTATCTATCTATCTATCTATCTATCTATCTATCTGTCTGTCTGTCTGTCTGTCTGTCTGTCTGTCTGTCTGTCTGTCTGTCTGTCTGTCTGTCTGTCTGTCTGTCTATCTACCTATCTATCTATCTATCTATCTATCTATCTACCTACCTACCTACCTACCTAGCTACCTACCTACCTACCTACCTACCTACCTACCTACCTATCCATCCATCTATCTATCTCTGTATAATTTGGATCAAAGCTTTTCCCTAACAAGGTGCAGTGTTGAACAGGAGGTTTAGATTCCAGTTTGTAATGTGATTTGGGTGGAATTTTTGAATGGATTTAAAGAGCAAACATATCTCAGTTAGTTCAGTGAGAGGATTGTATAATACCCGAAACGATTATCCTCAGACAGGTAAGACAGAACCGCCCTCCTGAGTATGAACAGTCTATCATGTAGCAATGTAGAAATGTTCTGGAAGAGCTGAATACTGAACCTATGGAAGTTAAAAGCAGTCCGAGAGGATAATTGCTTTATGCTCCTGAGCACAGAGCCCTTGAAGGGCCTCGGAAGCTGCAAATGACAGGAAGGTGACAACTTGTGCCTTCCACATGCCCCATTGATCCGACTGCAGCCTCCAGTGTCAGAACAAAAGGCTGGGTGTTTCTGCGCGAGTGTCCACATCATCTGGTGCTTTTCCATAGTCTGATCAGATATTATCATCTTACCAGCCCAAGAGAGCTGATCCCGCACAGCCAGACTTACAGTACAGATGTTCCACAGATACAGACTGACTGTATAAGATATTGCGCACAGACAGACTTACAGAGATGGCGCCCAGTCAGCCTTACTGCACGGACATTTAAATCCGTCAGATTGACTGTACATATATACCGAACCATCAGACTGACTGTAGCGAGACACCGCAAAGTCATACTTACTGTACAGATAACCTGCAGAGACAGACTGGCTGTACAGATATCGCACAGAAAAAAATGACTGTACAGGTATTCCTCACAGTCAGACACACTACACAGAGATACCTCTGTCAGATTTAATGTACAGCTATCTTGCACAGTCAGACACAAGGCACAGAGATACCTGTAACTGTCAGATTTAATGTACAGGTATCCGGTGCAGCCAGTTTGACTGAGCTGAGTCTGGGGTAAAATAATCCAGATCCAAAGAGAGTTAAATGAAAGGAGAAAAGGCCATTGTAGAGGCCACAGTTTAGGATTCTCCCGCCATCGGCTGTCGAGGGGCTGCCTTCAGTGTAACAGCCTCCGGCACATGTACTAGGACCTGTTAGGTGTAATATGGATGTAGATGCAAACGGCACTGTAAGAGGAATGAAGCATCTTGATTATCATGTCCCGCATTTAACCACATTCACCTGCGTTGTGCTATGTGAGGAGCCAGGGTTGAATTGCACTGCAACACACCTTGACAAGGTTCATGACCAAAGGATATTTTTGGAAAGAACCTTACAGTCAGATCGGCCTCAGAAGTAACTCCCTCCTGTTAATGGCTCGATCAGTCCCTGACAGCTTTTCCCAGCATCACCAGAATAATGACAAAGAGATCAAAGCTCCTGGTATATAGGCAGTGAACAATCCCGCACATTACAGTTTGCTGGTTTGATGCTTAACCTGACTCAAACTGTAGCGGTTGCAGTTCTATAAAAATTAAAACAGGTTTTTGTGAGGGATTCAGTGGGACATATGTTAATCTGTTCTCAAAGTTAACTTGCAAAGTAATTACTGGAATTGATTACCCAATGTGATGTATGGATTAAGATAGATGATATTAAAATGGTTTTCTATAACCTCGCAGCATAACATACACCGTTTGGGATGCATCAATGAATGTGGTATAAAACTGAGCTCCCCCTTCACTGGTTCAGTGGATATAATAGTCATCAGCAGCAATTTAATTCAGTTCTATAATCGTACACGTGTGACACTGGGAGTAACTGACCCCTCGTTCCCAGCACACTCCCAGACGGAGGTGTTGGGATGGGAAACACTCTAACATTCATCTTCCAAACACCAGCCCACTTTCTTTCTCAGGCCTTGTTTGAGCCATATCCTCAGATTGTGACTTCGTTCTGGACTCCCCCACCATCGGGAACATCCTTCCTGCATCTACCCTGTTTAGTCCTGTTAGAATTTTATAGGTTTCTATGAGATCTCCCCCCTCATTCTTCTGACCTCCAGCGAATATAATCCTAACCGACTCAATCTCTCCTCATATGTCAGTCCCGCCATGCCAGGAATCAGTCTGGTAAACCTTCGCTGCAGTCCCTCTGTAGCAAGTACATCCTTCCTCAGATAAGGAGACCAAAACTGCACACAATATTCCAGGTGTGGTCTCACCAAGGCCCTGTACAATTGCAGCAAGACATCCCTGTTCTTGTTCTCGAAGCCACTGGCTATGAAGGCCAACATACCATTTGCCTTCTTTACCGCCTGCTGCACCTGCATGCTTACCTTCAGCGACTGGTGTACAAGGACACCCAGGTTTCGTTGCACATTCCCCTCTCTCAATTTATAGCCATTCAGATAATAACCTGCCTTCCTGTTTTTGCTACCAAAGTGGATAACCTCACATTTATCCACATTATACTGCATCTGCCATGCATTTGCCCACTCACTCAGCTTGTCCAAATCACACTGAAGCATCTCTGCATCCTCCTCACAGCTCACCCTCCCACCCAGCTTTGTGTCATCTGCAAATTTGGAGACATTAAATTTAGTTCCCTCATCTAAATCATTAATATATATTGTGAATAACTGGGACTGGTGTACATATATCTCGCATAAATATTAATGTACAGGTATCCCACAGTCAGACACAAGGCACAGAGATACCTGTAACTGTCAGATATAATGTACAGATATCCTGCATCTTAGACACACTGCACTGAGATACCTGTAACTGTCAGATTTAATGTACAGATATCCCACACAGTCAGACACACTGCACTGAGATACCTTAACTGTCAGATATAATGTACAGATATCCTGCATCTTAGACACACTGCACTGAGATACCTGTAACTGTCAGATTTAATGTACAGGTATCCCACACAGTCAGACACACTGCACTGAGATACCTGTAACTGTCAGATTTAATGTACAAATGTCTGGGGCAAAATAATCCAGAACCAAAGAGATTTAAATGAAAGGAGAAAAGGCCATTGTAGAGGCCACAGTTTAGGATTCTCCCGCTATCGGCTGTTGAGGGGCTGCCTTCAGTGTAACAGCCTCCGGCACATGTACTAGGACCGGTTAGGTTTAATATGGATGTAGATGCAAACGGCACTGTAAGAGGAATGAAGCAACAAGAGTGTCATGTCCCGCATTTAACCAGATTCATCTGTGTTGTGCTATGTGAAGAGCCAGGTTTGAATTGCACTGGAACACACCTTGACAAGGTTCATGACCAAAGGATATTTTTGGAAAGAACCTTACAGTCAGATCGGCCTCAGAAGTAACTCCCTCCTGTTAATGGCTCGATCAGTCCCTGACAGCTTTTCCCAGCATCACCAGAATAATGACAAAGAGATCAAAGCTCCTGGTATATAGGCAGTGAACACTCCCGCACATTACAGTTTGCTGATTTGATGCTTAACCTGAATCTAACTGTAGATGTTGCAGTTCTATAAAAATTAAAACAGGTTTTTGTGAGGGATTCAGTGGGACATATGTTAATCTGTTCTCAAAGTTAACTTGCAAAGTAATTGCTGGAATTGATTACCCAATGTGATGTATGGATTAAGATAGATGATATTAAAATGGTTTTCTATAACCTCAGAGCATAACATACACCGTTAGGGATGTATCAATAAATGTGGAATAAAACTGAGCTCCCCCTTCACCGGATCAATGGATATAATAGTCATCAGCAGCGATTTAATTCAGTTCTATAATCGTACACTTGTGATACTGGGAGTAACTGACCCCTCGTTCCCAGCACAATTCCAGACGGAGGTGTTGGGATGGGAAACACTCTAACATTCATCTTCCAAACACCAGCCCACTTTCTTTCTCAGGCCTTGTTTATGATATATCCTCAGACTGTGACCCCTGGTTCTGGACTCCCCCACCATCGGGAACATCCTTCCTGCATCTACCCTGTCTAGTCCTGTTAGAATTTTATAGGTTTCTCTGAGATCTACCCTCATTCTTCTGAACTCTAGTGAATATAATCCTAATTGACTCAATCCCTCCTCATATGTCAGTCCCGCCATCCCAGGAATCAGTCGGGTAAACCTTCGCTGCACTCCCTCTATAGCAAATACATCCTTCCTCAGATAAGGTGACCAAAACTGCACACAATATTCCAGGTGTGGTCTCACCAAGGCCCTGTACAATTGCAGCAAGACATCCCTGTTCCTGTACTCGAATCCTCTGGCTATGAAGGCCAACATACCATTTGCCTTCTTTACCGCCTGCTGCACCTGCATGCTTACCTTCAGCGACTGGTGTACAAGGACACCCAGGTCTCTTTGCACATTCCCCTCTCTCAATTTATAGCCATTCAGATAATAACCTGCCTTCCTGTTTTTGCTACCAAAGCGGATAATCTCACATTTATCCACATTATACTGCATCTGCCATGCATTTGCCCACTCACTCAGCTTGTCCAAATCACACTGAAGCATCTCTGCATCCTCCTCACAGCTCACCCTCCCACCCAGCTTTATGTCATCTGCAAATTTGGAGACATTACATTTAGTTCCCTCATCTAAATCATTAATATATATTGTGAATAACTGGGACTGGCTGTACAGATATTTCACAAAAATATTAATGTACAGGTATCCCACAGTCAGACACAAGGCACAGAGATACCTGTAACTGTCAGATTTAATATACAGATATCCTGCATCTTAGACACACTGCACTGAGATACCTGTAACTGTCAGATTTAATGTACAGATATCCCACACAGTCAGACACACTGCACTGAGATACCTGTAACTGTCAGATTTAATGTACAGATATCCCACACAGTCAGACATCGGGCACAGAGATACCTGTAACTGTCAGATTTAATGTACAGGTATCCGGTGCAGCCAGTTTGACTGAGCTGAGTCTGGGGCAAAATAATCCAGATCCAAAGAGATTTAAATGAAAGGAGAAAAGGCCATTGTAGAGGCCACAGTTTAGGATTCTCCCGCCATCGGCTGTTGAGGGGCTGCCTTCAGTGTAACAGCCTCTGGCACATGTATTAAGACCTGTTAGGTGTAATATGGATGTAGATGCAAACGGCACTGTAAGAGGAATGAAGCATCTAGAGTGTCATGTCCCGCATTTAACCAGATTCATCTGCGTTGTGCAATGTGAGGAGCCAGGTTTGAATTGCACTGGAACACACCTTGACAAGGTTCATGACCAAAGGATATTTTTGGAAAGAACCTTACAGTCAGATCGGCCTCAGAAGTAACTCCCTCCTGTTAATGGCTCGATCAGTCCCTGACAGCTTTTCCCAGCATCACCAGAATAATGATAAAGAGATCAAAGCTCCTGGTATATAGGCAGTGAACACTCCCGCACATTACAGTTTGCTGATTTGATACTTAACCTGACTCTAACTGTAGATGTTGCAGTTCTATATAAATTAAAACAGGTTTTTGTGAGGGATTCAGTGGGACATATGTTAATCTGTTCTCAGAGTTAACTTGCAAAGGAATTGCTGGAATTGATTACCCAATGTGATGTATGGATTAAGATAGATGATATTAAAATGGTTTTCTATAACCTCAGAGCATAACATACACCGTTAGGGATGTATCAATAAATGTGGAATATAACTGAGCTCCCCCTTCACTGGATCAATGGATATAATAGTCATCAGCAGCGATTTAATTCAGTTCTATAATCGTACACGTGTGAAACTGGGAGTAACTGACCCCTCGTTCCCAGCACACTTCCAGACGGAGGTGTTGGGATGAGAAACACTCTAACATTCATCTTCCAAACACCAGCCCACTTTCTTTCTCAGGCCTTGTTTAACGGTGTGTGGGAGGTGTCGGCAGATCAAAGCGTTTAAAGTTGAAAGCGGGTTTCGCACTTGCTCTGTATAGAGTTTCGGACCTTTAATCTCTCCCTGCCTCCCCACCCCGCCCTCCCCTGGGCTACCCACCCACCTGCAGTGCACATCTTTGTCTGTGTGTTTATCTGAGGTGCTCCCTGTCTCTCTGGGGGACAGTTTCTCGGCTGCTGCTTCCTGAGGAGCTAAAGGCAGATCCGCAATGTGTTCATTCTGAGCAGCTCTGACAGGATTCCCATTCACTGTCTATGTTGCTGATACCCTCCCAGGCTCCCGATGGTTATTACTGGTTATGACTGAATTCGTGTCGCAGTTCGGGGTGGGGGGTGGGGGGTCAGATTTTACTAGAACCATGGACCTCCCTCACTCCACATGCACTGAGGTTCACGTTATTTCGATCCCGCTTCGATGATGAATTCTCTTTCGGTTTTCGATTTGAATGTTATCTCTTTAATTTTTAAAACGCCTGTCTCACATCGTGAACTAAAAATCATTCGGACTTGTTAATTTTCCGAAACACATTCGGCGCCTTGAATGAATTGAATAAAACACTCGGCTTTACAGAAGTAAAATGACATCTCGGAGTATAAAATGTTTATGTGGAAAGATTCTAACCCGAACGATTCTCATTGACTCTTATTTCCAAATTCCTGTTACTGAAACTATTTCACTAGTGAAATCCTGCAGACCCTCTGGGCGCTTCGGAGCAGATGGTTCCTTTAAATTTGTTAATGTTCTCCACGGATCAGGGGCTCAGGGGCTCAGCAAAGCATATCCACACCCCCAAAGAGGGCTAATCCGGGACCATATAACATCGGGAAGGAACAGGCGAAGGATTAAAACCTCCGCTTTGCTGGTTGGAGCTCAATATAACCGACCCATTCAACCATAACACAAAATACACACCAAACGGACCAGGGATTGTTTTATTCTGGTGCATTCCCTGAAAAGTGAATTGAAATATTAAAGTGGTGTTTGACATTTATTGTAACACACGGGCTTTGTGCGAGGATTTACCCCGAGGCTCCCTAAGACTCTGGGAAAACTGTTCACCTTTTGCACTGTTTATCATCCTTACCTCAATTTTCTCAATTTGCACAAATAAGTTCCTATAAACAGCTAGTTTTTCTGAAAATGGAAATTCAAAGGCTGAAGTTGGGTTGGGAGCTGACTGGAGAGCGAGCTGTGCCCAGTACTCACACTGGATAACACATTCGGCTGACTCTCTCAGACCCCACACACCCACAACTCATAACATCATAGGAATTAGGAGCAGGTGTCGACCGTTCGGCCCATCGAGCCGCCCCGCCATTCAATAAGATCATGGCTGATCTGATTGTGGTCTTATTGTCCTTTTTCCTGTCTGCAGCCCTCCCAGCTACCCCCATAACCCCGAGTAGACCCAAATCCTATCGAACTCAGTCTAGATGATATTCACTGACCCAGCCTCCACTGCTCTCTGGGGAAGAGAATTCCAGAAAGTAATGATCCTCTGAGAGAAGGAATTCCTCCTCATCTCTGCCTTAAATGGGGGACCCCTTATTTTTAAACTGTGTCCCCTAGTTCCAGATTCCGCCGCTAGGGGAAACTTCCTCTTAGCATCCACCCTGTCAAGCCCCCTCTGAATCTTTTCTGTTTCAATAAGATCACCTCTCATTCTTCTAAACTCTAATGAGTACAGGACCAACCTGCTCAATCTTACCTTCATCCCAGAAATCAGGCAGGTGAACCTTTTCTGAACTGTTTCCGATGTAAGAATATCTCTCCCTAAGTAAGTGGAGCAAAACTGTGCACAGTACTCCAGGTATGGTCTCACCCATGCCCTGTACATTTACAGAGGGACTCCCTGACTTGGATACTCCATCCCCCTTGCAATTAATGCCAACACTCCATTTGCCTTCCCAATTAATCCTGTTAGAATCATACCTCTCAAGGCTGAAGTTTTCTTTTACAAAATGGAAGGACCCGGCATGATCTGGACTCATGGATGTTATGCTGGGATTTTTTGAAAAGTAGGTCAGAAGTTCACCTTGTAACTGTCAGCAAGCAGGCCTCTTCCAAGAACTCACCTGATCTTTATGGCACTTGAGGAAGTTTGTTTGTTTCCACTGTCATCACTTTAATGGATGGAGAAAAGAAACTGAAGGGGGGGTTGATAACTTGCTGGGAATCACATGGGAGAGAAGGAAATAAGCTTCAGTTGTGATCCTGCTTGTTTGGAACGCGGTTGTTAGAGACCAGGCTGAGGAAATTCGGCTACCTTGAATTGACTGGTTCCCTGTCTCCACCTTGCCTAAAATGGTGTGTGGCTAGAATTCCTGTAGCCAGAGAACCCCCA
>NW_027596157.1:697500-712500 GCF_964194155.1 Cetorhinus maximus
GAGTGTGCACCAGGTGTGAGTGTGGATTCAGTGAGTGTGCACCAGGTGTGAGTGTGGATTCAGTGAGTGTGCACCAGGTGTGAGTGTGGATTCAGTGAGTGTGCACCAGGTGTGAGTGTGGATTCAGTGAGTGTGCACCAAGGATGAGTGTGGATTCAGTGAGTGTGCACCAGGTGTGAGTGTGGATTCAGTCGGTGTGCGCCAGGTGTGATTGTGGATTCAGTGAGTGTGCACCAGGTGTGAGTGTGGATTCAGTGAGTGTGCACCAGGTGTGAGTGTGGACTCAGTGAGTGTGCACCAGGTGTGAGTGTGGATTCAATGAGTGTGCACCAGGTGTGAGTGTGGATTCAGTGAGTGTGCACCAGGTGTGAGTGTGGATTCAGTGAGTGTGCACCTGGTGTGAGTGTGGATTCAGTGAGTGTGCACCAGGTGTGAGTGTGGACTCAGTGAGTGTGCACCAGGTGTGAGTGTGGATTCAGTGAGTGTGCACCAGGTGTGAGTGTGGATTCAGTCGGTGTGCACCAGGTGTGAGTGTGGATTCAGTCAATGGGCACCAGGTGTGAATGTGGATTCAGTGAGTGTGCACCAGGTGTGAGTGTGGATTCAGTCAGTGTGCACCTGGTGTGAGTGTGGATTCAGTGAGTGTGCACCAGGTGTGAGTGTGGATTCAGTGAGTGTGCACCAGGTGTGAGTGTGGATTCAGTGAGTGTGCACCTGGTGTGAGTGCGGACTCAGTGAGTGTGCACCAGGTGTGAGTGTGGATTCAATGAGTTTGCACCAGGTGTGAGTGTGGATTCAGTGAGTGTGCACCAGGTGTGAGTATCGATTCAGTCACTGGGCACCAGGTGTGAGTGTGGATTCAGTGCGTGAGCACGAGGTGTGAGTGTGGATTCAGTGAGTGTGCACCAGGTGTGCGAGTGGATTCAGTGAGTTTGCACCAGGTGTGAGTGTGGATTCAGTCACTGGGCACAAGGTGTGAGTGTGGATTCAGTGAGTGTGCACCAGGTGTGAGTTTGGATTCAGTCAATGGGCACCAGGTGTGAATGTGGATTCAGTGAGTGTGCACCAGGTGTGAGTGTGGATTCAGTGAGTGTGCACCAGGTGTGATTGTGGATTCAGTGAGTGTGCACCAGGTGTGAGTGTGGATTCAGTCAGTGTGCACCAGGTGTGAGTGTGGATTCAGTCGCTTGGCACCAGGTGTGAGTGTGGATTCAGTGAGTGTGCACCAGGTGTGAGTGTGGATTCAGTGAGTGTGCACCAGGTGTGAGTGTGGATTCAGTGAGTGTGCACCAGGTGTGAGTGTGGATTCAGTCAATGGGCACCAGGTGTGAGTGTGGATTCAGTGAGTGTGCACCAGGTGTGAGTATCGATTCAGTCACTGGGCACCAGGTGTGAGTGTGGATTCAGTGCGTGAGCACGAGGTGTGAGTGTGGATTCAGTGAGTGTGCACCAGGTGTGCGAGTGGATTCAGTGAGTTTGCACCAGGTGTGAGTGTGGATTCAGTCACTGGGCACAAGGTGTGAGTGTGGATTCAGTGAGTGTGCACCAGGTGTGAGTTTGGATTCAGTCAATGGGCACCAGGTGTGAATGTGGATTCAGTGAGTGTGCACCAGGTGTGAGTGTGGATTCAGTGAGTGTGCACCAGGTGTGATTGTGGATTCAGTGAGTGTGCACCAGGTGTGAGTGTGGATTCAGTCAGTGTGCACCAGGTGTGAGTGTGGATTCAGTCGCTTGGCACCAGGTGTGAGTGTGGATTCAGTGAGTGTGCACCAGGTGTGAGTGTGGATTCAGTGAGTGTGCACCAGGTGTGAGTGTGGATTCAGTGAGTGTGCACCAGGTGTGAGTGTGGATTCAGTCAATGGGCACCAGGTGTGAGTGTGGATTCAGTGAGTGTGCACCAGGTGTGAGTGTGGATTCAGTGAGTGTGCACCAGGTGTGAGTATGGATTCAGTGAGTGTGCACCAGGTGTGAGTGTGGATTCAGTGACTGTGCACCAGGTGTGAGTGTGGATTCAGTGAGTGTGCACCAGGTGTGAGTGTGGATTCAGTCACTGGGCACCAGGTGTGAATGTGGATTCAGTGAGTGTGCACCAGGTGTGAGTGTGGATTCAGTGAGTGTGCACCAGGTGTGAGTGTGGATTCAATGAGTGTGCACCAGGTGTGAGTGTGGATTCAGTGAGTGTGCACCAGGTGTGAGTGTGGATTCAGTGAGTGTGCACCTCGTTTGAGTGCGGATTCAATCACTGGGCACAAGGTGTGAGTGTGGATTCAGTCACTGGGCACCAGGTGTGAGTGTGGATTCAGTCACTGGGCACCAGGTGTGAGTGTGGATTCAGTGAGTGTGCACCAGGTGTGAGTGTGGATTCAGTCAATGTGCACCAGGTGTGAGTGTGGATTCAGTGAGTGTGCACCAGGTGTGAGTGTGGATTCAGTGAGTGTGCACCAGGTGTGAGTGTGGATTCAGTCACTGGGCACCGGGTGTGAGTGTGGATTCAGTGAGTGTGCACCAGGTGTGAGTGTGGATTCAGTGAGTGTGCACCAGGTGTGAGTGTGGATTCAGTCACTGGGCACCGGGTGTGAGTGTGGATTCAGTGAGTGTGCACCAGGGGTGAGTGTGGATTCAGTGAGTGTGCACCAGGTGTGAGTGTGGATTCAGTGAGTGTGCACCAGGTGTGAGTGTGGATTCAGTGACTGTGCACCAGGTGTGAGTGTGGATTCAGTGAGTGTGCACCAGGTGTGAGTGTGGATTCAGTCAATGGGCACCAGGTGTGAGTGTGGATTCAGTGAGTGTGCACCAGGTGTGAGTGTGGATTCAGTGAGTGTGCACCAGGTGTGAGTGTGAATTCAGTGAGTGTGCACCAGGTGTGAGTGTGGATTCAGTGACTGTGCACCAGGTGTGAGTGTGGATTCAGTGAGTGTGCACCAGGTGTGAGTGTGGATTCAGTCACTGGGCACCAGGTGTGAATGTGGATTCAGTGAGTGTGCACCAGGTGTGAGTGTGGATTCATTGAGTGTGCACCAGGTGTGAGTGTGGATTCAATGAGTGTGCACCAGGTGTGAGTGTGGATTCAGTGAGTGTGCACCAGGTGTGAGTGTGGATTCAGTGAGTGTGCACCTCGTTTGAGTGTGGATTCAATCACTGGGCACCAGGTGTGAGTGTGGATTCAGTCACTGGGCACCAGGTGTGAGTGTGGATTCAGTCACTGTGCACCAGGTGTGAGTGTGGATTCAGTGAGTGTGCACCAGGTGTGAGTGTGGATTCAGTCAATGTGCACCAGGTGTGAGTGTGGATTCAGTGAGTGTGCACCAGGTGTGAGTGTGGATTCAGTGAGTGTGCACCAGGTGTGAGTGTTGATTCAGTGAGTGTGCACCAGGTGTGAGTGTGGATTCAGTGAGTGTGCACCAGGTGTGAGTGCGGATTCAGTGAGTGTGCACCAGGTGTGAGTGTGGATTCAGTGAGTGTGCACCAGGTGTGAGTGTGGATTCAGTCACTGGGCACCGGGTGTGAGTGTGGATTCAGTGAGTGTGCACCAGGGGTGAGTGTGGATTCAGTGAGTGTGCACCAGGTGTGAGTGTGGATTCAGTGAGTGTGCACCAGGTGTGAGTGTGGATTCAGTGAGTGTGCACCAGGTGTGAGTGTGGATTCAGTGAGTGTGCACCAGGTGTCAGTGTGGATTCAGTGAGTGTGCACCAGGTGTGAGTGTGGATTCAGTGAGTGTGCACCAGGTGTGAGTGTGGATTCAGTGAGTGTGCACCAGGTGTGAGTGTGGATTCAGTGAGTTTGCACCAGGTGTGAGTGTGGATTCAGTCACTGGGCACCAGGTGTGAGTGTGGTTTCAGTGAGTGTGCACCAGGTGTGAGTGTGGATTCAGTGAGTGTGCACCAGGTGTGAGTGTGGATTCAGTGAGTGTGCACCAGGTGTGAGTGTGGATTCAGTGAGTGTGCACCAGGTGTGAGTGTGGATTCAGTGAGTGTGCACCAGGTGTGAGTGTGGATTCAGTGAGTGTGCACCAGGTGTGAGTGTGGATTCAGTGAGTGTGCACCAGGTGTGAGTGTGGATTCAGTGAGTGTGCACCAGGTGTGAGTGTGGATTCAGTGAGTGTGCACCAGGTGTGAGTGTGGATTCAGTGAGTGTGCACCAGGTGTGAGTGTGGATTCAGTCGGTGTGCGCCAGGTGTGATTGTGGATTCAGTGAGTGTGCACCAGGTGTGAGTGTGGATTCAGTGAGTGTGCACCAGGTGTGAGTGTGGATTCAGTGAGTGTGCACCTGGTGTGAGTGTGGACTCAGTGAGTGTGCACCAGGTGTGAGTGTGGATTCAATGAGTGTGCACCAGGTGTGAGTGTGGATTCAGTGAGTGTGCACCAGGTGTGAGTGTGGATTCAGTGAGTGTGCACCAGGTGTGAGTGTGGATTCAGTCAGTGTGCACCAGGTGTGAGTGTGGATTCAGTGAGTGTGCACCAGGTGTGAGTGTGGATTCAGTGAGTGTGCACCAGGTGTGAGTGTGGATTCAGTCGGTGTGCACCAGGTGTGAGTGTGGATTCAGTCAATGGGCACCAGGTGTGAATGTGGATTCAGTGAGTGTGCACCAGGTGTGAGTGTGGATTCAGTGAGTGTGCACCAGGTGTGAGTGTGGATTCAATGAGTGTGCACCAGGTGTGAGTGTGGATTCAGTGAGTGTGCACCAGGTGTGAGTGTGGATTCAGTGAGTGTGCACCAGGTGTGAGTGTGGACTCAGTGAGTGTGCACCAGGTGTGAGTGTGGATTCAATGAGTGTGCACCAGGTGTGAGTGTGGATTCAGTGAGTGTGCACCAGGTGTGAGTGTCGATTCAGTCACTGGGCACCAGGTGTGAGTGTGGATTCAGTGCGTGAGCACCAGGTGTGAGTGTGGATTCAGTGAGTGTGCACCAGGTGTGCGAGTGGATTCAGTGAGTTTGCACCAGGTGTGAGTGTGGATTCAGTCACTGGGCACAAGGTGTGAGTGTGGATTCAGTGAGTGTGCACCAGGTGTGAGTTTGGATTCAGTCAATGGGCACCAGGTGTGAATGTGGATTCAGTGAGTGTGCACCAGGTGTGAGTGTGGATTCAGTGAGTGTGCACCAGGTGTGATTCTGGATTCAGTGAGTGTGCACCAGGTGTGAGTGTGGATTCAGTCAGTGTGCACCAGGTGTGAGTGTGGATTCAGTCGCTTGGCACCAGGTGTGAATGTGGATTCAGTGAGTGTGCACCAGGTGTGAGTGTGGATTCAGTGAGTGTGCACCAGGTGTGAGTGTGGATTCAGTGAGTGTGCACCAGGTGTGAGTGTGGATTCAGTCAATGGGCACCAGGTGTGAGTGTGGATTCAGTGAGTGTGCACCAGGTGTGAGTGTGGATTCAGTGAGTGTGCACCAGGTGTGAGTGTGAATTCAGTGAGTGTGCACCAGGTGTGAGTGTGGATTCAGTGACTGTGCACCAGGTGTGAGTGTGGATTCAGTCACTGGGCACCAGGTGTGAGTGTGGATTCAGTCACTGGGCACCAGGTGTGAATGTGGATTCAGTGAGTGTGCACCAGGTGTGAGTGTGGATTCAGTGAGTGTGCACCAGGTGTGAGTGTGGATTCAATGAGTGTGCACCAGGTGTGAGTGTGGATTCAGTGAGTGTGCACCAGGTGTGAGTGTGGATTCAGTGAGTGTGCACCTCGTTTGAGTGTGGATTCAATCACTGGGCACCAGGTGTGAGTGTGGATTCAGTCACTGGGCACCAGGTGTGAGTGTGGATTCAGTCACTGGGCACCAGGTGTGAGTGTGGATTCAGTGAGTGTGCACCAGGTGTGAGTGTGGATTCAGTCAATGTGCACCAGGTGTGAGTGTGGATTCAGTGAGTGTGCACCAGGTGTGAGTGTGGATTCAGTGAGTGTGCACCAGGTGTGAGTGTTGATTCAGTGAGTGTGCACCAGGTGTGAGTGTGGATTCAGTGAGTGTGCACCAGGTGTGAGTCTGGATTCAGTGAGTGTGCACCAGGTGTGAGTGTGGATTCAGTGAGTGTGCACCAGGTGTGAGAGTGGATTCAGTGAGTGTGCACCAGGTGTGAGTGTGGATTCAGTGAGTGTGCACCAGGTGTGAGTGTGGATTCAGTGAGTGTGCACCAGGTGTGAGTGTGGATTCAGTGAGTGTGCACCAGGTGTGAGTGTGGATTCAGTCACTGGGCACCGGGTGTGAGTGTGGATTCAGTGAGTGTGCACCAGGGGTGAGTGTGGATTCAGTGAGTGTGCACCAGGTGTGAGTGTGGATTCAGTGAGTGTGCACCAGGTGTGAGTGTGGATTCAGTGAGTGTGCACCAGGTGTGAGTGTGGATTCAGTGAGTGTGCACCAGGTGTGAGTGTGGATTCAGTGAGTGTGCACCAGGTGTGAGTGTGGATTCAGTGAGTGTGCACCAGGTGTGAGTGTGGATTCAGTGAGTGTGCACCAGGTGTGAGTGTGGATTCAGTGAGTTTGCACCAGGTGTGAGTGTGGATTCAGTCACTGGGCACCAGGTGTGAGTGTGGTTTCAGTGAGTGTGCACCAGGTGTGAGTGTGGATTCAGTCAATGTGCACCAGGTGTGAGTGTGGATTCAGTGAGTGTGCACCAGGTGTGAGTGTGGATTCAGTCAGTGTGCACCAGGTGTGAGTGTGGATTCAGTGAGTGTGCACCAGGTGTGAGTGTGGATTCAGTGAGTGTGCACCAGGTGTGAGTGTGGATTCAGTGAGTGTGCACCAGGTGTGAGTGTGGATTCAGTGAGTGTGCACCAGGTGTGAGTGTGGATTCAGTGAGTGTGCACCAGGTGTAAGTGTGGATTCAGTGAGTGTGCACCAGGTGTGAGTGTGGATTCAGTGAGTGTGCACCAGGTGTGAGTGTGGATTCAGTGAGTGTGTATCAGGTGTGAGTGTGGATTCAGTCACTGGGCACCAGGTGTGAGTGTGGATTCAGTGAGTGTGCACCAGGTGTTAGTGTGGATTCAGTCAGTCAAGGTTATGAATTCTATGACTATGACATAAGAAATCTGCAAGGGAATATAGACAGGTTGAGTGAGTGGGCAAAAGCTTGGTGGATGGAGTTTAATGTCGGGAAGTGTGAGGTCATGCACTCTGGTAGGAAGAATCAAAGAATCAAAAGGCAGATTATTATTTAAATGGAGAGAGATTGCAAAAAAGTGCAGCCCAGAGGGATCTGGGTGTTCGTGTGCATGAACCACAAAGGCCAGGATTTTTTGCTGAGTGGGCGGGTACACGCCTGACCTGTTCGAGGGTAAAACGATGCGGGATGATGTCGGGTGAGTGTCCCAACACTGTCGCGCACACACGATATTTCAGTCAGCGGACAATGCGAGAGTTAGCAGCTGCCCGCTGACAATTTAAAGGCCCATTAAAGCCATTAACAATCCAACTGATTTAAACTTTTCACTGCCCGTCCAGCCTTATGGTTGATGGGCAGGCGAAAAGGTCAGGCGACCTTTGCAGTTTTTGTGAAACCTCATCCACGGCTGGGATGAGGATTCGATCCATCGTTAAAAATAACTTTCACCCTAATTTCTAACCTGCCCCTGCTCACGTGACAGAGTCACATGAGGGGACATGTATGTTAACATTTTAAAAATCTTTATTTTTTTTATTTTCAGGACTGTTCATCTCTCTGAGGCATCTCTGTGCCTCGGGGAGCTTTTCCAGAGTGCACTGGTGCACATATGTGAAGTTTGCACTCGCCCTCCTCCCTCCACACATTCAGCACTGAGAACCCAAGCATGTGTGTAACCCTGTGTGGGCCTGGCCCACCAGCATGAAATCACGGTCCGGTCCTGATCGCGGGCAGCCATTGGCTTCCCAACCGCCCATGCCTGACCCCACTGAACCCGTACGACAAGGGCAAAATTCTGCCCAAGAAGTTAGCATGCAGGTGCAGCAAGTCATTAAGAAGGCACGTGGAATTTTGGTCTGTATTGCTAGGGGGATTGGAGTTTAAAAATAGGGAAGTCTTGTTACAACTGTACAGGGTGTTGGTGAGGCTGCACCTGGAGCACTGTGTACAGTTTTGGTCCCCGTGTTTAAGAAAGAATATACTGGCATTGGAGGCAGTTTGAAAGAGATTCACTAGGTTGGTTCCTGGGATGAAGGGGTTGATTTATCAAGAACAGCTAAACAGTTTAGGCCTTTATTCATTAGAGTTTAGAAGAATGAGGGGTGATCTTATTGAAATGTATAAGATTCTGAGGGGGTTTGACAGGGTAGATGTTGAGAAGATGTTTCCACTAGTCGGGTAATCTCCAACTAGGGGACATAGTTACAGAATAAGGAGACACTCATTTAAAACTGAGATGTGAAGGAATTTCTTCTCTCAGAGGGTAGTGAATGTCTGGAATTCTCTACCTCAGAGAGTCGTGGAGGCTAAATCAGTGAAAGTATTTAAAGAGGAGGTAGACAGATTTTTGAAATATTGGGGAGTTGAGGGCTATGAAGAGCTGGCAGGAAAGAGGGATTTAGGCCTAGGGCAGATCAGCCATGATCTTATTGAATGATGGCACAGGCCTGAAGGACCGAATGGCCTACTGCTGCTACTATTTTTTATGTTCTTATGTTTTTAAACTTCATCTGCCTCTTGTCCACCCATTGCACCATGTCTATGCCTTTTTTTTAAGTTTATCACCTGCCCTCTTCATGGTTAATTTTGAATTTGTGCTCTGTACATCAAAGTCATCATTAATATATTTATTTCAGGAAGAGCAGGGGTCTAACACCGCTCCTGGGAAATTCCAATATAAACCTTCCTCCAATCTGAAAAGCAATCGGTCACCACTACTCTCTATTTCCTGTCACTCAGCCAATTTTGTATCCATGTTGCTCTAACTTTGCTCACAAGTCTGAAGTGGGTCTGAAGTAAACCACACCAACTGCATTACCCTCACCCACCCTCTCTGTTACCTCATCAAAAAACTCAAACAAGTTAGGTAAACCTGATTTGCCCTTAACAAATCCATCTTGCTTTCCTTAATTAACTCACATTTACTCAAAGTGACAATTAATTTTGTCCTGAATTATCATTTCTAAAAGCTTCCCCATCACCAATGTTAACCTGACTGGCCTGTAGTTCTGGGCTTTTCTTTACACACGTTTTTGAACAAGGGTGTAACATTTGCAATTCTCAAGTCATCTGACACCATCCCTTTATCTAAGGATTGGAAGATTATAGCCAGTCCTCCACAGATTCCACATTTCTTCCCTCAGTATCCAAGGTGACATATCATCCGGTCCTAGTGACTTATCAACTTTAAATGCAGTCAGCCAATCTAATACCTTCTCTTTATCAATTTTTAACTGGTGAAATGTCTCAACTACTTTCTCTTTCACTTGGGTAACAACTTCTTCCTCGGGAAACGCAGGAGCAAAGTATTCATTTAGTATCTTAACGCCTCCATTTGTAAATACCCCTTTAGCCCCAAATCAGCTCCATTCCTCCTTTCACCACCCTTTTACTGTTTATACACTTATAGAAGACTCTTGTATTCCCTTTTATGTTAACTGCCAGTTTCTTCTCATACTCCCTCTTTGCTTCTCATATTTCTTTTTCCAATTCCCCTCTGAATCTTCTACTTTGAACCTGATTCCTAGTTGTTTCTCCACCTGACATTTGCTTTTGCACCATTTCCCCACTTCATCTTATTCTCTTTCTCTTTTGTCATCCAGGGAGCTTTAGATTTATTTGCCCTCCCTTTCCCCCCCTCTTTGAAATGTACCCTGATGATACCCAATCTATCTCCTCTTTAAAGGCAGCCCATTGTTCAGGCCCAGTTTTACCTGCCAATCATTGAATCCAATTCATCTGGGCCAGATCCCTTCTCGCCCCATTGAAATTTGCCTTCCCCAATTCATTATTCTTACTCTCCATTGCTCCTTCTCCTTTTCTGCCCAACCCAAAACTTATGATCGCTGTCGCCTAAATCCCCTCCTACTGACACTTGACATACTTGGGGCCACCGCATTCCCAAGAACCAGGTCCAGCAGTTCCTCCTTCCTCATTGGGCTGGAGACATACTAACGCAGGGAATTCTTCTTAGCACTCTCCAAGGATTCTTGCCCGCCTCTCCCTTTTCCACTATAGCTACCCCAATCTATATTAGGGTCAGAATCTCCCATTTGAAGTACTCTATAATTTTTGCACTCCTTTCTAATTTTCTTGCAAATTTCTCCCTCTACGTCTTTCCCACTAATTGGTTAGTTATAGAACTGGCCTCTCTATTGTTTCTTAGCTCCAGCCAACTAGATTCTGTCTTTGACCCCTGGGGGCTTAAACTGTGCAAAATCTCTGTCAATTCCCACGGTCCGTTTCCCTACTCTGACGTCAGGCGATTTTACTTGCACATATTTGCGATTAAGAAGAGAATTGAGAGACACGAGTTGTCAGTGACTTGTGATTCCTCGCATCTCTTTGATGTACCTTTTGCTTTGTGTCCTTTCCAAGTCGCACTTTTGCGCCAAGCTTTCAGTTTTTTGGCGAGAATTGACTTCAAAAGATGTGGCAAGGCGTTAGCTCGTGTCTATCTCTGCTCGGAGCTCAGAGTTCCCACACTTTACAGTCAGGAGTTACCCATTTCTGCCTTGCTTCAAATGGCTCCAGGATAATTGTTTCCAAAGCCCTCCGGTCCTAAGCGATTCAACACGAGTAAAAACTAGAACAGGGAAATCGTGCAGTTCAGTCAGAATCAGCCTTCAGAGTAACCGCAGTGACAATACATAATATAAGGAAATATCTTCCTGCAATAAGAGTTTCATATTGGAAGCACATTTTGCACTTTCCCCTCTGCAGGGATTTTTGTTAAAGGAGCCCACACGCGAATTCTTTCCAAAATGGTTAGATGTTTGACTATTCCCGGGTTATGTTTCGGATTTTTCTACCGTTATTATAATGTTGGCCCTGCAACTCTTTGAACAAATATTAAACAGCCAACGCGTATTTAAATACGTGTTTCGGACAGGCGAGGATTTGTTTACACAGTAAATGGAAGTGTGACCAATGCAATAAACAGACAAGTGTGCACCCAGAGTGAAGGAAATACCCATCCGGCCAAGGACTACATTTGGGAGGAGAGCCCTTAGAGGTTTTCCCTATCAGGAATGATTGAACAAGCTGGAGGTATTTTATCTGGGAATAAAAGGTCCAGAGGTGAGGTGAATGAGGGAGTTCAAATTACCAAGAGGCTTGATAGACTAGAATAGAGATGTCTCCACTTATGAGTGAGGCTAACACTAGGATCCTTAAATATAACATCGACTCTAATAAATCCAATAAGGAATTCAGGATAAACTTTTTCCACTCAGAAAGCGGTTAGAATATGGAAACCCCAGTCGGAAGCGATTAGCGTCGGTGCATTTGAGGGGAAGCTAGATAAGTACATGAGGGAGAATATATTGGTGGAGTTAGATAAAATGGTGTGGGAGGAGGTAGGTGTGGAGTGCAAACATCAGCATTGGCCTGTTGGGCTGAATGGCCTCCTTCTCTGCTGTAAATATTTTGTAAAAATGTATGGATTAAAGATGAGGTGGATAGAGTTAAGAAATAGATTAAGTGTAATATAATTGAATGATGGAACCTACACCACTCCCTGCACTTGAAATAATGGTGTAACTTTGCTGATGGATTTGTGTACAAGGTGCGATGGTTTATTGTTGAATGTAGCTGTCGGGTTACATTTTATCTGGTCTAAGATTAATGCCCCGAGAGACAGCTGCTTGGCTGAATTTGGTGCGGAGCATGGGACACTAATCCTCATTGCACCTGTAGTTTCATATCGATAAAGACCTAACCAATGTTTTACAAAGGTTTAGTACCAAATCCTTGCTTTTGTATCATACTTCTCTGTTTCTAAATCTAAGACCTGTGCATTTTTTCCCAATTGTTCATGGGATTTGGGTGTTGCTGGTAAGGCCAGCATTGTTGCCCATCCCTAGTTGCCCTTGAGAAGGTGGGGGTGAGCTGCCTTCTTGAGCCGCTGCAGTCCATGTGGTGTAGGTACACCCACAGCGCTGTTAGGGAGGGAGTTCCAGGATTTTGACCCAGTGATGATGACCTTGTCAATATCAACTTGGTTATTAAGGTGTCAGCTTATCATGTTGCCTTTAGTGATGTATGTATGCGAATGCCCAGGTCTCTGTTCATTTACCTCTTTAAAAATTGTGCCCATTAGTTTATAGCACTTCCCCTCATTTGTCCTTCTTTCTATGCTAATTTTTATCTGCCACATATCTGACCATTTCACCAGGCTGTTTATGTTTTCATTGTAATCCTTACTGTTTATTAGATTTTCAATATTCCTGTCATTGTGCATCTGTAAAGTTATACCATTATTCTAAATACAGGGGGGGGGGGCGCATGTTCCATCCTGAAGTTATACCTGCTATGCACAAGTCCAAGTCATTCATCTAGTTAATTACATGAAACGATCAGAAGCGCCTTGCAAAAGGTTTATTTATAGTGAATAAATAAGAAAGTAAGTTACTTAGCAAAGTTTCCATTTATTCTAAAAAAAAATTTCACAATCAACACGTCCTCAGGAATTAGAACAGCAGACCCATAGAAACATAGGATTAGGAACAGCAGGAGGTTATTTGACCCTTTGAGCCTGCTCCATAAGATAATGGCTCATCTGATTTTGATCTCAACTTCACTTTCCTGTTGCCCAACCCCCCTCCGCACTCCCCATTCCCATAACCCTCGACCCCCTTGTCTATCAAAAATCTGTCTAACTCAGCCTTAAATATATTCACTGACCCAGCCTCCACTGCTCTCTGGGGTAGAGAGTTCCAAAGACTAATGACCCTCTGAGAGAAAAAAAATCCTCCTCACCTCCATCTTAAAACTCTTATTCTTAAACCAGCTGTCTCCTGGTTCTTGTCTCCTGCACAAAGGGAAACATCCTCTCAGCATCCACCCCATCAAATCCCCTCAGGATCTCTTGTGCTTCAATAAGATCACCTCTCATTCTTCTAAATTCCAATGAGTACAGGCCCAATCGATTCAATCTTTCTTCATAAGATAACGCCATCATCCCAGAAATCAGTTGAGTGAACCTTCTCTGAACTGCTTCTAATGCAATCATATCCTTTTTCAAATAAGGAGACCAAAGCTGTACACAGTATTCCAGATGTGGTCTCACCAAGGCCCTGTACAGCTGCAGAAAAACATCCCTACTTTTATATTCCATTCCCTTTGCAATAAACGCCAATACTCCATTTGCCTCCCTAATCACTTGCTGCACCTGCAAACTGACGTTTTATGATTCATGTACCAGGACACCAGATCCCTCTGGATCAGAGTTCTGCAATCTCCTTCCATTTCAGTAACATATTGTTTTTTTATTCTTCCTGCCAAAGTGGAGAAGTTCACATTTTCCCACATTAGACTCCATCAGTTATTCTCCACCAAGTTTATCCTCTCTCTTGACCCACTATTTCATCTATAGCTATAAATAGTGCCTTTTAAGGCCTCCCAGAAACACATCAAAGAATGGTACAGTTGTTATTCATTGAGACGATGCAGTGCCAGCGGCAATGGGTGAATTACAAGGTCACAGGTTGAGGGAAGGGTTGCCCAGGGCCCAGGGAGAACCGTCGCACTCTCAGCCCTTGCTCTCTCGTTCTTCTCAATCAGTTTCTCTTTCTGTCTTTGCACCTCTTTCTCAACTTCCCTTTCTTGCTCACCTCGGCCAAAGGGTTTTTGTGTTACCCAGCGCATTCCATGACAGGAGCCGAATTGTGCTGTGGGCCCAAGTTCACATCGATCACTACGATTTGGAAACAGTATCGCAGTCAGTTTCCTCGCATCATCAGGACACATGGTCAAATCTGGAGCTAAGGCTAACGGAAAAGACAAAACAGGGCATTGCGCAGAGAGCGGTGAGAGGATGGAACTCACTACCACAAGGAGTGGCTGGGGTGAATAACATAGATAAGGAAAAGCTAGACAAACACATGGGAGAGAAAGGAATAAAAGGATAGGCTGATACTGTGAGATGATCTAAGGAGGCTCCTGTAAAATCGGCATAGGTCAGATGGACTGAATGGCCTGTTTCTGTTTTGTAAGTTCCATTTAAGATGCATCTGTCCATGACAGTATCGGTAGGAGTGACTGCTGCACAGTCATTGTGGAGACAAAGTTCCACCTTCACATTGAGGATACACTCCATCGTGTTGTGTGGCACTACCACTGTGCTAAATGGGAGAGATTTCAAACAGATCTAGCAACTCAAGACTGGCTAACCATGAGGTACTGTGGATCATCAGCAGCAGCAGAATTGTACTCGAACACAATCTGTAACCTCATGGCCCAGCATATCTCCCACTCTACCGTTACCATCAAGCCAGGGGATCAACCCTAGTTCAATGAAGAGTGCAGGAGGGCATGCCAGGAGCAGCACCAGGCATATCTCTGAAGGCAGAGGGGCATGTTAGTGGGGTGGTGAAAAAGGCATATGGGACACTTGCCTTTATCAATCAAGGCGTAGATTACAAAAGTAGGGAGGTTATGTTGGGGTTGTAAAGAGCCTTGGTGAGGCCACAGCTGGAGTACTGTGTGCAGTTCTGGTTGCCACATTATAGGAAGGATGTGATTGCATTGGAGGAGGTGCAGAGGAGATTCACCAGGATGTTGCCTGGGATGAAACATTTAAGTTATGAAGAGAGGTTGGATAGACTTGGGTTGTTTTCGTTGGAGCAGAGAAGACTGAGGGCGACCTGATTGAGGTGTACAAGATTATGAAGGGCATGGACAGGGTGGATAGGGAGCAGCTGTTCCCCTTAGTTGAAGGGTCAGTTACAAGGGGGCATAAGTTCAAGGTGAGGGGCAGGAGGTTTAGGGGGGGATGTGAGGAAAAACTTTTTTACCCAGAGGGTGGTGACGGTCTGGAATGCACTGCCTGGGAGGGTGGTGGAGGCGGGTTGCTTCACATCCTTTAAAAAGTACCTGGATGAGCACTTGGCACGTCATAACATTCAAGGCTA
>NW_027596157.1:717500-789217 GCF_964194155.1 Cetorhinus maximus
TTGCTCATTGTATTTTACATTCGAGATGTTCTGTCCAGCCTTTCCTCACGTGCATTCTCTCTGAATCCTCTATCAGAATAGAATATAAAAGCAGCAAGAGCTCAGAGGCTAGAGGAATTATAAAAGCGGCAGGATTTCAGCGAGTATAGCCACAAACTCTTGTTGCTTCAACAGAGAAAAGGTTGAGTTGGGCAGCCAGTAGTCATAGTCCCAACAGAGAACAAGAGAGATTTACATTTCAGAATGATTCAGTCTCCTGCATTTGCTGTGACTTTTTACTGCAAGTATCAATTCCACATCCCCATTCTCATCCCATTACCTGTATCTTCAGTTACTTCAAATATAGATCGAATGAGCTTTACGTCCTATTGGAAAGCGTGTCCTGCTTCAATAACACTACATAAGGGCATTTCTTCTCCAATCTGTGTTTAAATTCATGAAGCCTCATCACTAACACCAAAAATCAGGAAACAATCTTGCGCTACCCATCCTGTTTTTCATAACCTGTATTAAATCTGCCCTCAACCAACAAAGAACAAAGAACAAAGAAAAGTACAGCACAGGAACAGGCCCTTCGGTCCTCCAAGCCTGCGCCGATCATATTGCCTGTCAACTAAAACATTTTGCACTTCCGGGGTCCGTATCCCTCTACTCCCATCCTATTCATGTATTTGTCAAGCTGCCTCCTAAACACCACTATCGTACCTGCTTCCACCACCTCCTCTGGCAGCCAATTCCAGACACTCACTACCCTCTGCGTAAAAAACTTGCCCCGCACATCTCCTCTAAAGTTTTCTCCTCTCACCTTAAATCTATGTCTCCTAGTAATTGAATCATCCACCCTGGGAAAAAACTTCTGACTATCTACTCTGTCCATGCCACTCATAATTTTGTAAACTTCTATCAAGTCGCCCCTCAATCTCCGTCGCTCTAGTGAGAACAATCCGAGTTTCTCCAACCTCTCCTCATAGCTAATAACCTCCAGACCAGACAGCATCCTGGTAAACCTCCTCTGCACCCTCTCCAATGCTTCCATATCCTTCTGGTAATGTGGCGACCAGAATTGCACGCAATATTCCAAGTGTGGCCTAACCAAGGTTCTATACAGCTGCAGCATGACTTCCCAGCTTTTATACTCAATACCCCTGCTAATGAAGGCAAGCATGCCATATGCCTTCCTGACTACCTTATCCACCTGCGTTGCCACTTTCAGTGACCTGTGGACCTGTACACCCAGATCCCTCTGTCCATCGATGCACTTAAGGGTTCTGCCATTTACTGCGTAATTCCTGCCTGTATTAGACCTTGCAAAATGCATTACCTCGCATTTGTCTGGATTAAACTCCATCTGCCATTTCTCCGCCCATGTCTCCAATTGATCTATATACCATTGTATCCTTTGACAATCCTCTTCACTATCTGCAACTCCTCCAACCTTAGTGTCGTCTGCAAACTTACTAATTAGCCCAGTTACATTTTCCTCCAAATCATTTATGTATACTACAAACAGCAAAGGTCCCAGCACTGCTCCCTGTGGAACTCCACTAGTCACAGCTCTCCATTCAGAAAAGCACCCTTCCACTGCTACCCTCTGTCTTCTATGACCAAGCCAATTCTGTATCCATCTTGCCAGCTCACCTCTGATCCCGTGCGACTTTACCTTCTGTACCAGCCTGCCATGAGGGACCTTGTCAAAGGCCTTACTGAAATCCATGTATATAACATCCACTGCCCTTCCATCATCGATCATCTTTGTCCCTTAACCAGCAGTGCAACTCCCCCACCTCTTCTACATCCTCTCTATTCTGCCTGAAACATCTAAATCCTGGAACGTTTATCTGCCAATCCTGTCCATCCTTCAACCAAGTCTCTGTAATAGCAATAACACCATAGTCCCAAGTACTAATCCAAGCTCTAAGCTCATCTGCCTTGCCTGTTATACTTCTCGCATTGAAACAAATGCATTTCAGACCCCCAGTCCCACTGTGTTCAGTAATTTCCCCCTGCCTGCCCTTCCTCTTAGTCCTACTGGCCATATTCACTGGTTCCCAGTCCTTTATTTCACCTGCTGACCTATGGCTCTGGTTCCCACCCCCCTGCCATACTAGTTTAAACCCTCCCAAGTGACACTAGCAAACCTTGCAGCCAGGATATTGGTGCCCCTCCAGTTTAGATGCAACCTGTCCTTCTTGTGCAGGTCCCACCTGCCCCGGAAGAGATCCCACTGATCCAGATATCGGAAACCCTCCCTCCTACACCATCTGTTCAGCCATGTGTTCAGCTGCACTATCTTCCTATTTCTAGCCTCACTGGCACATGGCCCAGGGAGTAATCCTGAGATTACAACCCTAGAGGTCCTGTTTTTTAACTTTCAGCCTAACTCCCTGAACTCCCACTGCAGGACCTCGTCACTCTTGCTGCCTATGTCGTTAGTACCAATGTTACCACGACCTCTGGCTGTTCCCCCTCCCCCTTCAGAATGTCCTGTACCCGAACAGAGACATCCTGGACCCTGGCACCAGGGAGGCAACATACCATCCTGATGTCTCTTTCACCACCACAGAAGCGCCTATCTGAGCCCCTGACTATAGAGTCCCCTATGACAATTGCTCTTCTGTGCTTTGACCACCCCTGCTGAACAACAGAGACAGCCATGGTGGACCATTTCTTATGGTTTGGAACAGACCTAATGCCACCAGTCTCATCTCATTCCTGGCATCATCCTGGGGAATTGATGCTATACACTATAGCTTTCATATCTCTTCTAGAATGGGGATCCCAAAATTGCACAAAGTCTCCAAATGTGGCCTAATTTATATTTAAACCGTTCTGGTTGTTATTGTACTATGTGTATAATGCGTTTCCATTAAGCTTCATCCTTCTTCCCTCCCCAAATTCAGTGTCTTGAGCTTCTTGTCAGCGATTTACACTTGTTACCTGTCAATGGGGGGCAACAGTTTGGGGATAGCTTTTCAAAAGGTCTTTGTGCCTAGAGACAGAAAGAAGGAGAGAGGGAGAGATAGAGAGTGTAACGAAGAAGCATTTGAACAGGAGAATCTGGGAGGAACAATATGAGAAAATGCTATTGCTTGACAAATAGGCAGAGAGAATGAAACATTATAACGCGGCTGGTTAACCAAGAGCAGCGGCGCAATTCCGTGTAGCGCTTTCCGGTGGAAGTTAAAGAGAAACCTTCTTAATAATCAATTCACCTGGAATCAGGGACTCACAGAACCCGGACAGAGACCATCTGGGCCTTATGCCTCTGTGGCTTTTCAAAGAGACATCCAATTGCTTTCACCTGCCTGTTTTTTCTCCACAACCCTCATTTTTAAGTACCTAGCCAAGTCCCTTTAGAAAGTTACTATTGAACCTGCTTCCTGAGCAGTTCTCTATCTGAAACCAGTTTATTACAGGTATCGGCTGCTTCTTCTGAGCTCTCCAGTGACAGGCAGTGACTTGTGCCTTTGTCCGCCTCCTCCCAACAAACATGTTCTGTCAGGAGTGAGTGACCCAGACCGAATAAGAGAAATCCCTCTCGTGTGACAGCGAGTGACAGAACCGAATAGGTGACCGCAGATAAAGATGGGGCAGAATGTGAAAATAGTTAAAAACATAAACCAGAAGAGGCAACTCATTGTCAGAGAGAGACGTGACAGGGTCAAAAATTCCACTAGTGTCGCCAGAGTTGTCAGGGATTGGTAATGTTTTAATCTAAAATTAAAAACACGCCAATTTTTTGTGTTAGTGGCAGAGTTTGAAAAGGAGCAATGAGTTAACTCTTAAAGGGGCAACTGAAAAATTGGAAATCTTTTTTTTAATTTTGATGATTTACGTGTTAAACATATTAAAACACCCCAAACTCCATTGAGCGCAGGTTTCCAATCCGGGCGGAGCGCACATTGGGAATGGGAACCAGAGAGTGGAAATATTTCTCACTGACCTGATTCTTTAGCCAAGGCGACACTTTTGAAAACAGAAGGAAAGAAGGTTTCAGGTTTCCCCAAGGGAATATGGACATTGACACTCCCCTTAAAACATGCCCTGCGGTTCTAGTTAGCAACTTCAATCGCTCATTTTTTTGTTAAAAAAAGGTTATAAACATTGTTTAATCTGCCTGGGTCTTGCCCAGAATATACCGCAAATGTAAGGCGGATTGTTGATATCGGAACATTCCGGCTTCAGAATGAAACCAGAACCTCATCAACCTGTCAGATTATTTTATATTTCAACAACTGCATCGATTACAAACGGTTCAGTGATAACCAGGACGGAGGATGGTCGGGGAGACACGATTCAGCAATTGGACTGAATCAGTTTCACATCTTTATAAAGTCACCACACAGAAAATGAGAAGTAAATAATGGGACGAGGGCTGTGAGTTACATGGGGGTGCGGATTAGCTGTGAGACTGGTTATCTATTTTCCTAAAGCAGGAATCCCTTCCAAAGAGATTAAAATTTCGGAGGCTTTATTCTGTCAGCCTCACGAGTTCGTTCGGACACTTTTGTGCTTTCGGGTCACTTCTGAGGAATCACTTTGACAAACGTTTTGTTCACCACCCGTTCGCTGTTTGGTTTCCATTTGTTGTCAGCTCGTGTCCCGCTCTGGCCAGAGTAAAACTCACAGCAAGTGGCCGACAAAAAAGCCCCCTCATTAGAAAGGCCAGACTCGCCAAGTTTCTCACCATTCAAGTTTCTAGCCAAATTTAGACAGGGGTAGCGAACAACAGGACCCTTCCACTCTGTCCGACACCGTAGGAAAACCAGGTGTTACAATGTGATACCAAAAATAAACACAGTTTTCACTTTCTAAAACATTCTTAGCGTTTTAGCCGCCGATCGATTCACAGATCCTGCAGAAAACAAGAGATCCCTTGTTATCTGTGAGATTCCTTGATGCGCTTCTGTGAATTTATACTTTATGTTCCCCAGACAGATGTTGATCCTGAAGTGATAGATGATATTCCGCGATAAACACAGCGGGGGAGGCGAAAGCAAAGCCGATAATTCCACAAGTGAGGCTGGAGACACTGAGCATTACAGAGGACAAGAGAATTATTAAAAAGGGCTTAACTCTATTTTGTTCTTAACATCACAGATCATCCAGTAAAGTTATCCAGTTAAGTGTGCTGAATATTCCTTCTCCCTCTCCCCTTGGAGCGGATTCCTCAGTGAACACTCTCGGCTCTGTGAAAGTTCCCTCCTCCTCAATCTACAAAAGCTTCTATGAAAACTAGAGTGAAAATTGATTGCAGGCAATAGGCCATTTAATCATTGGATTAATCATTTAACCCTCTCAACGGTTTAACACCTTTCACCCTTCAGATGCCCACAATATGGGGGAAAGGGCGGAGACTGAGGTGGTAAAGGTATAATTTAGCCGCGAGATATTCCTCAGCTACTACGCCTGAGGCTCCGACAGGCGAGTCTGGTAAGCAAAGATGTGGATGTTCCCAGGATGGGAATTAATCCGTGTTTCTATAACCAGATTTTCCTTTAAGTGTAACCTTGCCATCAGCCATGGATCAGTGGACGGAACTCTCACTTCGGAGTCAGAAAGTATAAATCCAACATCCTAGAGTCAGAGAGTCATAGAGGTCTACAGCACAGAAAAAGGCCCTTCGGCCCATCGAGTCTGCGCCAGTCAAACAAGTACCTAACTATTCTAATCCCATTTTCCAGCACTAGGCCCATAGCCTTGTATGCCATGGCATTGCAAGTACACATCCAAATACTTCTTCAATGCTATGAGGGTTTCTGCCTCTACCACCCTCTCAGGCAGTGAGTTCCAGATTCCCACCACCCTCTGGGTGAAAAAATTCTTCCTCACATCCCCTCTAAACCTCCTGCCCCTTACCTTAAATCTATGCCCCCGGGTTATTGATCCCTCCACCAAGGGGAAAAGCTCCTTCCTGTCTATCCTATCTATGCCCCTCATAATTTTATACACCTCAATCATGTCCCCCCTCAATCTCCTCTGCTCCAGGGAAAATGACCCCAGTCTATCCAATCTCTCCTCATAACTAAAACTCTCCAGCCCAGGCAACATCCTGGTAAATCTCCTCTGCACTCTCTCTAGTGCAATCACATCCTTCCTAAGATGAGGAATCCAGAACTGCACACAATACTCTAGCTGTGGCCTAACCAGTGTTTTATACAGTTCCAGCATAACCTCCCTGCTCTTATGTTCTATGCCTCGGATACTAAAGTTAAGTATTCCATATGTCTTCTTAACCATCTTATCTACCTGTCCCACTACCTTAAGGGACCGGTGGACATGCACACCAAGGTCTCCCTGATCCTCGGTACTTCCCAGGGTCCTACCATTCATAATGTATTCCCGTGCCTTGTTTGTCCTGCCCAAGTGCATCACCTCACACTTATCTGGATTAAATTCCATTTGCCACTGATCAGCCCATCTGACCAGCCCGTCTATATCCTCCTGTAATCTAAGGCTACCCTCCTCACTATTTACCACCCCACCAATTTTCATGTCATCTGCGAACTTACTGATCAATCCTCCTACATTCAAGTCTAATTCATTTATATATACCACAAACAGCAAAGGGCCCAACACCGATCCCTGTGGAACCCCACTGGACACAGGCATCCAGTCACAAAAACACCCCTCGACCATCACCCTCTGCTTCCTGCCACTCAGCCAATTCTGGATCCAATTTGCCAAATTACCTTGGATCCCATGTGCTCTTACCTTTGGTATCAGAATCCCATGCGGGGCCTTATCAAAGGCCTTGCTGAAGTCCAAGTAGACTACATGAAATGAGGAGATTTAGCAGGATGTTGCCTGGGCTGGAGAGTTTTAGTTATGAGGAGAGATTGGATAGACTGTGGTTATTTTCCCTGGAGCAGAGGAGGTTGAGGGGGGACATGATTGAGGTGTATAAAATTATGAGGGACATAGATAGGGTAGACAGGAAGGAACTTTTCCCCTTGGTGGAGGGATCAATAACCAGGGGGCATAGATTTAAGGTAAGGGGCAGAAGGTTCAGAGGGGATGTGAGGAAGAATTTTTTTACCCAGAGGGTGCTGGGAATCTGCCTGAAAGGGTGGTAGAGGCAGAAACCCTCATAACATTGAAGAAGTATTTGGATGTGCATTTGCGATGCCATGGCATACAAGGCTATGGGCCTAGTGCTGGAAAGTGGGATTAGAAAAGTTAGGTACTTGTTTGACCAGCGCAGACTTGATGAGCCGAGATACACATACTTACACACACAGGTACAAACACACACAGGCACACACACAGACACGCACACACAGACACACAGGCACACACACACACACAGACATACCCGCACGCTCAAACACACACTGTCACACACAAAACAGGCAAACACGTGCACACACAGGCACACATACAGACATACACAGATGCACACTCTCTCTCACACACACACAGGTGCACACACAGGCATACTCTCTCTCACACACAGACGCACACTCAAAGACACATGCACAGATACACACACATGCACACACACAGGCACACACTCACATGCACAGACACACACATGCAGACACACACTCAAACATACATTCACACACATTCACACAGACACATAGAAAAACACACACACATGCACACACACACACACACACACTGAAACTCACATGTACACATAAACACACACACACTCACAGACATACACACACAGACACACTCTCTCTCTCTCACACACACACACACACAGATGTATACACACACAGACACACAGACACACATAGACACAAACACACACACGGACTTAACAGAAACACACAAACACACACACATGCACACACACAAATACACACTCACACACACACACACACACACACACACAGTCACACAGACAGACAGACAGACACAAGTTTTTCATATTTTGTCCAACCTTCTGACCTGCCACCCAATCTTGCACAATTATAAGCTTTTTTTCTATAAGTTTGATGCTAACTTTAACTTTTTAAGTTAACCATGGATGTTCGGTGCTCCCCTTGGAATTTTTCTTTCCTGTTGAAATGTGTCTATTCTGTGTATTCTAAATATCCCTTTAAATGTCTGCCACTGAACCTCTATTGACCTATCCCTTGATGTAATTTGCTTGTTCACTTTAGCTAGCTCTGCTTTCATGCCCTCTTAATTGTTAATTAAGTTTAAAATACTAGTCTTGGGCCTACTCTTCTCTCCCTTAAACTGAATGTAAAATTCAATCATATTATGGTTGTTGCTACCTAGGGGTGACTTCACTATGAGCCCATTAATTAATCCAATCTCATTGCAAAATACCAGGTCTTAGAATAGCCTGCTCCCTGGTTGATGCCCTTGGTGGAGGGATCAATAACCAGAGTGTTGGAGAGGTCCGGGTGGATGGTGGAGGTGTCTGGGGGGGTGGGTGGGTGAGGGTGAGGGTGGAGTTGGGGGTGGGATGGGATACGGAGATCCAGGAGGGTGGGGGTGGGGTCGGAGGCCTGGGGGTTGTTGTGGGGGGGCTGCGGAGGGGGTGGTTGGAGGTCTGGGGGGGAGGGGGATTAGAGGCCGGGGGGCGGGTTCAGATATTGGGGGCTAGGGGATCGAAATCACAATTCACTCAGCATTTTCCCAGTTCTGATGAAAGGTCGTTGACCTAAAATGTTAACTCTGTTTCTTTCTCCAAAAATATGCCACCAGACCTGAACATATTTCCAGCATTTTCTGTGTTTAGTTCAGATTTCCAGCATCCCCAGTATTTTGCTTTTGATTCACTCGGTATTTATCCATTTGTGAGGTGAAGTGTTCAGGTTGTAAGCACTTATCAGAGTACAGCCACCACACTCACCAAGTCCACCATTGTGCACATTGTCCTTAGTCTCCCTCTACCCCGGGGAAATTCCTTGGTGAGCTCTAAACACCTGGTGACAGCTGGATGGGAGTTTCTGATGGTAACATTGTTTGGAAGAGGGCGCCACCTGCAGCTGAGGTAAGGTATAAAACTTTGCTCTGTGATGAATTTGGATTGATACAACATTCAAGGCCTGTGTCCCAGCTTCAGATGCTGAAGTCTTTTCGTATTTTCGGTCTATAAGGTAATTAACAGAGTGGATGGTGTGCTTGCTGATAGATTATTTCACTGAAAGACTGCAAATATTACACCCTTGTTCAAAAAAGGGCTGACGGATTGAACTCACAGACCAGACAGCCTTACAAGAATTAAAATACCTGGAAAAACTCAGCAGGTCTGGCAGCATCTGCGGAGAGGAACACAGTTAACGTTTCGAGTCCGTATGACTCTTCAACAGAACGAAGTAAAAATAGAAAAGAGGTGAAATATAAGCTGGTTTAAGGGGGGTGGGACAGGTAGAGCTGGATAGAGGGCCAGTGATAGGTGGAGATAACCAAAAGATGTCACAGACAAAAGAACAAAGAGGTGTTGAAGGTGGTGATATTATCTAAAGGAATGTGCTAATTAAGGGTAGAAAGCAGGACAAGCAAGGTACAGATAGACCTAGTGGGGATGGGGTGGGGTAAAGGGATCGAAATAGGCTGAAAGGTGGAGATAAAACAATGGATGGAAATACATTTAAAAATAATGGAAATAGGTGGGAAAAGAAAAATCTATATAAATTATTGGAAAAAAAAGGGGGATCGGAAAGGGGGTGGGGCTGGAGGAGAGAGTTCATGATCTAAAATTATTGAACACAATATTCAGTCCAGAAGGCTGTAAAGTGCCTAGTCGGAAGATGAGGTGCTGTTCCTCCAGTTTGCGTTGAGCTTCACTGGAGCAATGCAGCAGGCCAACGATCTTTTCACTGAGAATTGTCGGCGTGACATTAGTCGTCTCAATTTCTCTGCTCTCTCACCCACTCTAACCTGTCTCTTTCTGAATTTGCTGCACTCCGTTCTCTCAGGTCCAACCCTAACATTGTCATCAAACCTGCCGACAAGGGTGGTGCTGTTGTTCTCTGGCGCACTGACCTCTACCTCGCAGAGGCTGAGCGTCAACTCGCAGACACTTCCTCCTACCTCTTCCTGGACCATGACCCCACCACTGAACATCAAGCCATTGTTTCCAGGACTGTTACTGACCTCATCTCCTCTGGAGATCTTCCTTCCACAGCTTCCAACCTCATAGTCTCCCAACCTCGGTCGGCCCGCTTCTACCTCCTACCCAAAATCCACAAACAGGATTGTCCCAGCAAACTGATCGTGTCAGCCTGTTCCTGCCCCACGGAACTCATTTCGCGCTATCTTGACTCCGTTCTCTCTCCCCTTGTCACAGTCCCTTCCCACCTACTTCCGTGGTTCCTCTGACACCCTACATCATATCAACAATTTCCAGTTCCCTGGCCCCAACCACCTCCTCTTCACCATGGACGTCCAATCCCTGTACACCTCCATCCCCCACCGGGATGGTCTGATGGCTCTCCGCTTCTTCCTCGAACAGAGGCCCGAACAATCCCCATCCACCACCACTCTCCTCCGTCTGGCTGAACTTGTTCTCACACTGAACAATTTCTCCTTTAACTCCTCTCACTTCCTCCAAATAAAAGGTGTGGCTATGGGTACCCGCATGGGCCCCAGCTATGCCTATCTCTTTATGGGGTATGTGGAACATTCCTTGTTCCAGTCCTACTCCGGCCCCATTCCACAACTCTTTCTCCGGTACATCGCTGATTGCTTCGGTGTGGCTTCATGTCCTCGTCTGGACCTGGAAAAATTTATTAATTTTGCTTCCAATTTCCACCCCTCCATTATTTTCACATGGTCCATCTCTGACACTTCCCTTCCCTTCCTTGACCTCTCTGTCTCAATTTCTGGTGATAGACTGTCCACCAATATCCATTACAAGCCTACCGACTCCCTACCTCGACTACAGCTCCTCACACCCCGCTTCCTGTAAGGACTCCATCCCATTCTCTCAGTTCCTTCGCCTCCGTCGCATCTGTTCTGATGATGCCACTTTCAAAAACAGTTCCTCTGACATGTCTTCCTTCTTCCTTAACTGAGGTTTTCCACCCACGGTCGTTGACAGGGCCCTCAACTGTGTCCAGCCCATCTCCCGCGCATCCGCCCTCACACCTTCCTCTCCCTCCTAGAAACATGATAGGGTCCCCCTTGTCCTCACTTATCACCCCACCAGCCTCTGCATTGAAAGGATCATCCTCCGCCATTTCCACCAACTCCAGCACGATGCCACCTCCAAACACATCTTCCCTTCACCCCCCCTGGTAGCATTCTGTAGGGATCATTCCCTCCGTGACACCCTGGTCCACTCCTCCATCACTCCCTACATCTCAACCCCCTCCCACGGCACCTTCCCATGCAACCGCAGAAGGTGCAACACCTGCCCCTTTACTTCCCCTCTCCTCACCGTCCAAGGGCCCAAACACTCCCTTCAAGTGAAGCAGCATTTCACTTGCACTTCCCTCAATTCAGTCTACTGCATTCACTGCTCCCAATGCGGTTTCCTCTACATTGGAGAGACCAAACGCAGACTGGGTGACCGCTTTGCAGAACACCTTCGGTCTGTCCGCAAGCATGACCCAGACCTCCCTGTCGCTTGCCATTTCAACACTCCTCCCTGCTCTCATGCCCACATGTCCGTCCTTGGCCTGCTGCATTGTTCCAGTGAAGCTCAACGCAAACTGGAGGAACAGCACCTCATCTTCCGACTAGGCACTTTACAGCCTTCCGGACTGAATATAAACAATTTTAGATCATGAACTCTCTTCTCGATCCCCACCCCCTTTCCAATCCCCCCCCTTTTTTTCCAATAATTTATATAGATTTTTCTTTTCCCACCTATTTCCATTATTTTTAAATGTATTTCCATCCATTGTTTTATCTCTACCTTTCAGCCTATTTCGATCCCATCCCTTTACCCCACCCCCACTAGGGCTATCTGTACCTTGCTTGTCCTGCTTTCTACCCTTAATTAGCACATTCCTTAGATAATATCACCACTTTCAACACCTCTTTGTCCTTTTGTCTGTGACATCTTTTGGTTATCTCCACCTATCACTGGCCCTCTATCCAGCTCTACCTGTCCCACCCCCCCTTAAACCAGCTTATATTTCACCTCTTTTCTATTTTTACTTAGTTCTGTTGAAGGGTCATACAGACTTGAAACATTAACTGTGTTCCTCTCCGCAGATGCTGCCAGACCTGCTGAGTTTTTCCAGCTATTTTTATTTTTGTTTCAGATTTCCAGCATTCGCAGTATTTTGCTTTTATTTCATAAGGCTAACACAAGTTAACAAATCTATGTTATACTCTAATGTTCACAGTAAATACATAGTCCATGTAAACCAATAGGTGACCTGTAGTCAGACACATCACATTCTGAAACCAAGTGACAGATGCCAACCCAAACAGATGCTATGGATCTCTCCTCAACTCCTCCCCCAGACACCTGTCACACCGTGAATCAGCCAGTCTTACTGAACTCATCTTTCACACGAGGGTTTCCAATCTCCATTCTCGAAGAACTTGCTTTGGAATCTTCTCCCAAACTGACGCTTTCTCTCAGATGCCCTCTGCAAGGGTCCACATCCAGGGTTTTGAGCTCTCCTGGATCACCACGTGTATTCAAGCTTCCTTCCATGCATTCTCTCTCATGGACTCAGCAGTGCCAACAGAACACCACTGCTTCACATGCCCATAGGAAAGAGTTACAGACCTTCAGTTGTCTCCTTCACTGTCTTCTCGCAAGACTATATTGCTCTAAATCTGCATCCTGCAGGTTCTCCCTTTAAACTTGGAGCCTTTCTTTGCTCCTCACTCTTCACTTCACTTAACAGGACCTTTTCCAGATTCCTGTTTGTTCCCTTTGACTAGAAGGTCTTCTCAGGACCCCTCTTCTTCTATTCTTTGGGGAAACCTGCTTCCTGCAGTTCCCTCCTGTGCAGCTTCTCCTGGAAGCTGGTTTCAACCTTAGTTTGAGACTGAATTGCTCACTGAACTCACAAGATAAAAGCAAAATACTGCGGATGCTGGAAATCTGAAACAAAACAGAAAATGCTGGGAAAACTCAGCAGGTCTGAGAGCATCTGTGGAGAGAGGAAACAGAGTTGACGTTTCGAGTCCGTATGACTCTTCTTCAGAGATGAAGAAGTCATATGGACTTGAAATGTTAACTCTATTTTTCTCTCCACAGATGCTCTCAGACCTGCTGAGTTTTGCCAGTGTTTTCTGTTTTGGTTACTGAACTCATTTGTGCCCCTTTTCTGTAAGAACTTTTAACAGGAGTTTGATGTAAGGACAAGGATATGAACACAGGGCTGGATTCACTGACTGATTATTTTAACACATCAGAATAGTTTTTTTAAATAATCAATTAAAGTTAGACTCTGTGATGGGGTAAATTTCTTTCTTCTATTGTTACTACTCATTTCTATGTATTTTTTAAACGAGCAAGCAATGTTACCCGGAGTGAATTCCTGTGTGGATTAGAAAGTGATATTGAGTGGAAATGAGAGGCAGATTTAGAGATAAGAATTCAGGTTTGAAGTCTTCCAATTACCAACCCCCTGACCAGTGGTAATGGCTTCTCACCATTTACCCTCTTTTATTTTGAACACTTCATTACAGCTTTGCCCTTTATGTGTCGGAATAAAGAGAGAGAGAGAGAGAGCCCCAATTTCTGCAGCATCAACTCATAAACAGCTAATGTGTCTCATCCCTGCATTCATCTAGTAGTGGCTCGGGGAGGTATGGGATTGGAACAGAATCTGGGAACAAGTCTTGGCCCCAGTCAGTCTGGGACTTTGCCCTTTTAAATAAATGTTGCTTCAACAGATGATATTGAATTCCCACAGACCTAAGCAACCAATTAAAGATCTTGTGATTTCTCCCAGCTAAGAAAGTCCAACTGCAGCCCGGACCGTGTTGCTATGGTTTCAACCTATAGAACCAACGTTAATTATTTACAAGGACGACAACTGATGCCCGTTAGACCGGAAATCTTCCTTCGCAGATTTTCATGGTGAGGACTGGCTTTCAATAGTGAGAACTCCGTTCTTTGCTGTTGCTCGCTGGAGAGATATTGGTGGTGTGCCAGGCTACATTGACGCAGGTAAGGCCGGACAAGTCTTCTCTCTGAATCCCTTTCCTCGCTGTTGTGTGGCAATCGGCGATGCCAGAAGCCGGCTCCTATTCCATTCGCCCCTCTGTTTGTCTGGGAGCTTCTCTCCAATCTACAAGGTTTAAAAACTCAAGCGTGGTGTCAATGATCAACACCCCCCCGATTAACTTCTCCATTCTTAAAGGAACAAGCAGGCGTTTCCTGCTCTCTCAACCTTAGCTGTACACCTGAGATTTTAAAATAAAGTGTTAAAGTCAAAAGCCACGGACATTCTCCATGTCTATGCGCAGTGTGTACACTTAGCCACACCCCACACCCTCTCCACCGTCAGGAAAGGTAACACAACTTGTACATTGAGAACAAAAACAGAAAATGCTGGAAAAACTCGGCAGGTCCAACATAGCATCTGTGTGGAAAACAAAAATGTTAACGTTTTGAGTCCGTATGACTTCTTCAGAGCTAAAGAGAAGAAGAAATGTAATGAAATGTTTACTGTTTAAGGGAGGGGGTGTGTGTGTGGAGCAGGTGAAAGCCAGTGATAGGTGGGGGCAAAGGAGAGATTGCAAAAGATGTCATAAACAAAAGGACAAAGGGGTGTTAAGGATAGTGATACTGGCTAAAGGAGGTGCTGATGGTGGCATTAAGATCAGAAAGCAGAATGTGATAATAGCAGGTCAAGGGTAAGCACTCTGGAAAGAACAACATGACAAGTGACAGATGGCCCTAGTGGGGGGGAGGGGACAGTGGTGGGAAAAAGTTTGAAAGTAGGATAAAAGGGGTTAAAACAATGAATAAATATGAAAATAAAAACAAGTGGATAAAAAATAAACATTAAAAATGAAAATGAATATTGAAAAAAAGAGGGTGAGGAGCAGGAGATAGTTCATGGTTTGAAGTTGTTGAACTCGATATTCAGCCCGGAAGGCTGTAAAGTGCCTAGTCGGAAGATGAGGTGCTGTTCCTCCAGTTTGCGTTGAGCTTCACTGGAACAATGCAACAGGCCAAGGACGGACATGTGGGTATGAGAGCAGGGTGGAGTGTTGAAATGGCAAGCGACAGGGAGGTCTGGGTCATGCTTGCGGACAGACCGAAGGTGTTCTGCAAAGCGGTCACCCAGTCTGCGTTTGGTCTCTCCAATGTAGAGGAAACTGCATTGGGAGCAACGAATGCAGTAGACTAAATTGAGGGAAGCGCAAGTGAAGAGCTGCTTCACCTGAAAGAAATATTTGGGCCCTTGGACGGTGAGGAGGTAAAGGGACAGGCATTGAACCTTCTGTGTTTGCATGGGAAGGTGCCATGGGAGGGGGATGAGGTGTTGGGGATGATGGAGGAGTGGACCAGGGTGTCCCGGAGGGAACGATCCCTACGGAATGCCAATGGGGGGCAGGGGTGGGGGGGTGAAGGGAAGATGTGTTTTGGTGGTGGCATCATGCTGGAGTTGGTGCAAATGGTGGAGGATGATTCTTTGAATGTGGAGGCTGGTGGGGTGATAAGTGAGGACAAGGGGGGCCTTATCATGGTTGATTTAAATGGTCTTTCCATGTGTTGCCATTTACCGATACATCATCCAAGTAAACCACACAGTTCCAAACATTAGTGATTACCTGATTCATTATTCTTTGGAAAGTGGCTAGAGCATTTTTTAGTCCAAATGGCATTACTCAGCATTGGTACAGCCCATTTGGTGTGATTAAAAGCCGATATCTCCTTAGCTCACGGTGTTAAATGTACTTGCCAGTATCCTTTCAACAAATCTATCTTCGTAAGGAATGTGGCACTGCTAACTCTGTCAATACAATCTTCTAGGCGAGGGTAGGAATCCGTTTTTGTTACCGCATTAACCTTTCTATAGCCTGTGAAGAAACTTGTTGACCTGTTGGGTTTAGGCACTTACACTACAGGAGAACACCAACTGCTTTGACTAGGCTCAATTAGGTGATTTTCTAACACATACTGAATTTCTGCTGTCACTTCTGCTTGTTTTTCTGGACTTAACCAATAAGGATGTTGCTTTATGGGAGAAAATTCCCCGACATCCATATCATGTGTGGCTAAAGTTGTAGACCCTGGTTTATCCCTACAGATCGTCTTAAATTCTGTGAGTAACCTCACTAGATCCTCTCATTGTCCTACCTCTAAGTATGAAAATATGTATCTAACTGTCTTAATATTTCAGTGTTAGCTAACTGGATAGTAGGAGGCTCAATTTGTGAACTGTCTAAGTCTCCTTCTACCTCACTCTCACTGTCTCTTGTGCTTCACTATGCCTACAACCTGACATACCTGCTCTTTCCTATTTTCCTCCCCACGATGGTATCATTTTAACATATTGATATGACACAGCCGACTCTTTTTCCTATGGTCTGGTGTATTTATGAAGTAATTTGCTTTACTAACCCTCAATTACCTTGTAGGGACCACTGATCCGTGCTCTGAGGTTCCCCCTGTAAAGGCAATAACACTTCATCCCCTGGTTGTAATGTTCGGTTTGCAGCTGGCTTACCTGCCCATTCCTTCATCCTTGTTTGAGAGACTTTAAGATGTTCTTGAGCCACTTTACAGGCTCCTGGGAGCTGTTCCTGGAAACACAGACACATAATTTAACATTCTCTCCTAAAAACTTTTCTTTGACTAATTTCAGAGGACCTCTTATCCCATGTCTGTAAATTAATTCAAAAGGGCTAAAACCAGTCAATTCATTTGGTGAATCTCTGGTAGCAAATAAAAGAAAATCCAAACCCTTGTCCCAATCGTGTGGACATTCATGACAATTTGCTTTAATCATTGCTTTGAGAGTTTGATGGTACCTCTCTAAAGCTCCCTGTGTTCGGGGATGATATGTTGTGGACTTTAACTATTCTATACCTAACCTACTCATAATGCTCTGGAAAATTTTTGACATAAAATTGGAGCCTTGATCGACTGGATCTCTACCAGAAATCCACATCGAGCAAAAAATTGGGTTAACTTTCTGTCACTATTTTAGCCGTAATGGTCCTTAAAGGAATGGTCTCTGGAAATCGAGTTGTCATATGCATAACAGTAAGGATATACTGGTGTCCCACACAGCCCACTAACACCCTACTGAATGGTTCCTCAAAAACCGGTATAGGAATTAATATGCTGGTTTGATTGAAGCTGTGGTTTTTCTACCACCTGGCATGTTTCACAAAACTGCATTACCTCCTTATGTAGACCTGGGCTGTAATACTGCCGGTTTATCCATGCTTGAGTTTTCCATATCCCTACATGTCCTGCCATGGGAATTTCATGTGCTATTTGTAATATCTCTATATAATATTTGGGCAGTACCACTACTTGATGAACAAGTATCTACTCCTCATCTGCAGGTCTGTGAGGAGATCTCCATCTCCTCATTAGAATTTCATTTCTAATATTGTTACGGTCAAAATTACTTTGTTTTACCCTCTTAATCTCTCAATATAGGTCTGCCCAGGTGTTTCCTCATATTCTGAAATTTCTGCCTGTATGCCTCAGGGCACATTACTCATAGACACTCAGAATAGTCTTTCTAACTGCAACACAATCCACAGGAACATCTTCTGAAAGTGAAGCATAAACCTCGTGTGCTCTACCCACCAGCCTGCTCTGCAAGAGCAATGTCCAGATTTTGTTTGGCCACTTCGTTTGCTTAGCTACCTTCTCAAATGAAATAAAGAATGGGCCTCTACATCCATTTTCTCAAACTTTGGTAGAGCTTGCACTAAATTTAAACATCTCCCCACTAAGCTTTGGGTTGGAGGTTTTTTCATCATCAGAACCTCCCTCAGCACCTGAGGCCTCTTTTTTTAAGGTCCAGCCTTTTAAGCTGGTATTCCCTTTCTCGATCCTTCTCTCTCTCCTTTACCTCTCTTTCTTTATCCTTCTCCCTTGGCTGAAATTCCAGTTGCAGCTTCCTAAATGCTCTTTCTCTTTCCTTTTCTTTTGCCTCCAGCCTTTTCAATTCCAATTCTTTATTTTCCCTTCTCTCCTGGCCTTTCTCTTTCCTTCTATTTCCCTTTCTCTTTCCTTCTATTTCCCTTTCCTTTCCTTCTATTTCCCTTTCCTTTCCTTCTATTTCCCTTTCCTTTCCTTCTATTTCCCTTTCCTTTCCTTCTATTTCCCTTTCCTTTCCTTCTATTTCCCTTTCCTTTCCTTCTATTTCCCTTTCCTTTTCTTCTATTTCCCTTTCCTTTCCTTTCCTTCTGCCTCTAATTTAAGTTTTTTTCCAGTTCTCTTTCATGTTCAAATTGTTTCACTTGCTAACTCAATTGAATCATCCCCTGGAGAACGTGGTCTGTCTGGTATCCCTTCCGGTTTCAAATGCTGTGCTATTATCTCAACTATGTCTGCTTTCCTCGCCCCTTTGGATAATTCTAACTCCAGTTTATCCGCCAATTCCGTTAGCTTTCTCTTGGTTAATTTCTGTAAACCTGCCATGGTTAGATTTTCCATCTGTAAAAAAGCCTTTGCAATTTCCAATGCCTTTTTGATAAGAAACTTGGTCTCCGTCCCTTTATCCCTTACCAATTATTATTCTGCGTCCAATCACCTACTGTCCGCATTTCAAATCCTGAAAGAGCCCCCAGTTTGTTAAGACTGGGCTGGGAGGAATGCACGAATTATTAAGCCGCCACTACTCCATAGGCCATACCATTCATTTAAACGTTTAATTTTCTGACTGAAGTGGCCAGTTGTGTACCTATACCTCTAGTACCCAGAAGAAAAGAGAGGCTTCCTTCAAAAACTCAATGATTAATTTATTTTAAAACAAAACTTCTTTTAACAAGTTGCAAATACTGATTAACACACAATTATAATTAAGAATTTCTCCAGCACATGCACACACACAAAAGACAGAGTCTCCATTCAGAGATGGGCTTTGGAAACTGGACATTATAAAATAAAGGATAAAGTTTGCAGGGTCTTGACGCTGTTGACTTGGAGTTCTCTCGTGAAGAAGGGCCCAGTGGATGCCTAGAAGTCCCCACCACTGGTCTCAGCTTCTCAGCTCCAAATGCAGACTGGTTGCACTCAGATGAAGGTTCTCTGGCTACAGGTTGATAGCCCCATAAAATTTGAGGCAAAGTAGAGAGAGGGAGCCAGTCAAGGTAGCCTTCCCTTCACAGCTTGTTCTCCAATGAGACTGTCTTCAAAACAAGCAGGCTCACAACTTAGTTTTTACCCTCTTTCCCATGTGATTGCCTTTCTGTCTCCCAGCTTCATTAATTAAAATTCTTTGCAGCTCAACACAAACACACAACTCCAAGCACCATATAGATCAGGTCATTTCTTGGAAGAGACCTGCTTGTTTACGGTTCCAAGGTGAACTTATGGCCGTTAAAAAAACAAATCCCAAGTTAGCATCCGCATGTCCAGATCATGCCAAATCCTTCCACTTTGTAAAAGAGAACTTCAGTCTTGGGAGATATGATTCTAACACTGTACGTGGTTGGCAATTGGAGCATAAAGTTGTTGGGATAAAATACACTACGGTTTTTATAATGCTGGGGTTGGAGATGTGAGGGAGGGATATTCTGCAGTTTTAATTTGTGATTAGTGAGTATTGATTTGTAATTTTCCCTCAGGAAACTATAAATTTATAGGACAGGATTTATGATGGAGGAGATGCACTTGGGCTGCTCTATGATGTAAATTGTTGTAGTGAAGAACTCGGTATAATGTGGGTCCAGATTTTCATTTAAATTTATTCTTTCAGAACATCTTTCCAGCATTTTTTTGTGATATATCAAATATTGCTGAAATATAAAAGCCCCACAAATTTACACCATATAATACTCTCGCCAGCTAGCAAACAATTCACGAAAATTGAACTCTATTGTCAAACTAATTTCCATATAAAGTGAAATTGAAATTTAAATGTGATCTTTATTCCAAAGCTGTTCTTTAATTGCTGGATTATTGGTTACATTTTTATTAATTTTCATAAAGCACATAGTTAGACAGTAGTGGACAGTAAGGACAATGTGGCAACTTGCCTGAAGAAACTCGATGGAAAAGGGGGAGTTTACATATCACTTCTTGCCAGACACTGTAGCACATGAGCTATGGAAGAATGTTAAGAGGTGGGTTAAAGTCAATGACGAGTTGTACATGGTCTGTTGAAAGAGATTAAGTGAGTGTGGTAGAGTCCATGACACAGTTAAGTGTACATGGGGTGTGGTTTAGATGCAGCCTTGATGTCCTTTTCCCATTTGATACTTTTGCTCATTATTATTTCAGATGTGTGACTAAGCTCATGAAATAATCCCTGATTATCTAGTGTAAACGCTGCTGCTGTGCTTTCTGATGTCTTTATTTTTAGAGGAAGTTACAGCTTCCTGCTTTTGGAAGGGTGAAACCGACAGTGGAGGATTGTTCACTGTTCACAGTTTGGGAATAATTGCTACTCATCCCTCAGGGCAAGAAACATTTCCCACAAGCAGAAGCATGGAGAATGAAAGAGTAAGTCTATTTCAAACTAGCTACTGGGGTCAGTATATGTGGCTATCCATCTGTTAAAGACCCAACTGCTTTACTATTGATCTTTTATTGAAAATAAACAGCTGTCCTTACTCAGACCGGTTTATATGGCTCCAGTGGTTGACTCTTGATTTCCCTCTTGGAAAGAGCATAGTTAACCACTCAGTTACACAAACCACATCTTCTGCAGCAGTTCAAGATGATGACTCTCCACCATCTGCCAACGGCAGCTAAGGATGTGAGTTAAACGCTGGCCTTGGCATCCCAATTACATAACTGCTACACTGGTACAAGATTGGATAAGGTACTCATCCAGAACTGCCAAACAGTAACAGACTGTCCGATAAGCTGATTACCCCTGCACAAAGAAACTTGGTTGATAACATAACTGCGATCAGTTCAATTCTCCAAGTGGCTTCTCATTGGCATGTGGACTCTCAGTCCACATCAGGTAGATCAGATCAGGAAGTCCTTGATGCAAATGTTGAGGCATGTGTTATCTGTTTTTGTTTACTTTTGATTTTAAAGAGAAAGAAAGAGAATTTCAAGCAGATGACCCACCATCCGTGGTTAATTAACAAAGTTAAAGATAGTATCAAACTTAAGTAAAAAGCATATCATTGTGCAAAGATGGGTGGCAGGTCAGATGATTGACAGAATATAAAAAACAGCAAAGGATGATGAAAAGATTAATAAGGAGGGGAAAATTAGAGTTTGGGAGAAAGCTAGCTAGAAATATTAAAAACAAGTATTAGGAGTTTCTATAGATATTTAAAAAAGAGATGAATTAATGAAGGGGAGTGTTGATCCTATAGAAAGTGAGTCTGGGGAGTTAATAATGGAAAATAAGGAGATGGCAGATGTATTGAACAGGTATTTTGTATCGATCTTCACTATAGAGGATACAAGTAACATCCCAGAAATGGCTGTAACTCAGGAAATAGAAGGGCAGGGAGGAACTCAAGAAAATTACAATCACTAGGGAAGTGGTACTGAGCAAATCATTGGAGCTGCGGGCTGACAAATCCCCGGCTCCTGATGGACTTCATCCTAGGCTCTTAAAATAAGTGGCTAGGGAGAGAGTTGATGTGGCAGCATCTGCGGAGAGGAGCACAGTTAATGTTTCGAGTCCGAATGACCCTTCAACAGCACTAAGTAAGAATAGAAGAGAGGTGAAATATAAGCTAGTTTAGGGGCGGGGGGGGGGGGGAGCGGGTGGGACAAGTAGAGCTGGACAGAGGGCCAGTGATAGGTGGAGATAACCAAAAGATGTCACAGACAAAAGGACAAGGCTTGCTGCATTGTTCCAGTGAAGCTCAATGCAAACTGGAGGAACAGCACCTCATCTTCTGACTAGGCACTTTACAACCTTCCGGACTGAATACTGAGTTCAACAATTTTAGATCATGAACTCTCTCCTCCATCCCCACCCCCTTTCCCATCCCCCCCTTTTTTATTTTTATTTTTTCCAATAATTTATATAGATTTTTCTTTTCCCACCTATTTCCATTATTATTTAACTGTATTTCCATCCATTGTTTTATCTCTACCTTTTAGCCTATTTCGATCCCTTCACCCCACCCCACCCCACTAGGGCTATCTGTACCTTGCTCGTCCTGCTTTCTACCCTTAATTAGCACATTCCTTAGATAATATCACCACCTTCAACACCTCTTTGTCCTTTTGTCTGTGACATCTTTTGGTTATCTCCACCTATCACTGGCCCTCTATCCAGCTCTACTTGTCCTAATACCACCCCTTAAACTAGCTTATATTTCACCTCTCTTCTATTTTTCCTTAGTTCTGTTGAAGAGTCATGTGGACTCGAAACGTTAACTGTGTTCCTCTCCGCAGATGCTGCCAGACCTGCTGAGTTTTTCCAGGTATTTTTGTTTTTGTTTTGGATTTCCAGCATCCGCAGTTTTTTGCTTTTATCTTGAGATAGTTGATGTGTTGGTTTTAATTTTCAAAATTTCCCCAGATTCTGGGACGGTTCCATTAAATGGGTAAATAGCAAATGTAACTCCTTTATTCAAAAAGGGAGGGAAACAGAAATTGGGAAACTACAGGCCAGTTAGCCTAACATCTGTCATAGGGAAAATGTTAGAAGCTATTATTCAAGATGTTATAGCAGAACACTTGGAAAAATTCAAGGTAATCAGGCAGAGTCAACATTGGTTTGTGAAAGGGAAATCCAATTTAACCAACTTATTGGAGTTCTTTGAAGGAGTCACATGTGCTGTGGATAAAGGGGAGGTGATGGATGTACTATAGTTAGATTTCAAGAAGGCATTTGATAAGGTGCCATGTCAAAGATTATTGTGGAAAATAAAAGCTCATGGTGTAGGGGGTAACATGGCAGGGATAGAAGATTAGCTATCTAACAGGAAACAGAGTAAATAGATCATTTTCTGGTTGGCAAGATGTAACGAATAGTTTGCCACAGGGATCAGTGCTGGGACCTCAACTCTTTACAATTTATATAAATAACTGGAATGAAGGGACTGACAGTATGGTTGCTAAATTTACTGATGACATAAAGATAGATGTGAAAGTAAGTTGTGAAAAGGACATGAGGAGGCTACAAAGGGATGTAGATTGGTTAAGTGAATGGAGTATAATGTTGGAAAATGTGAAATTGTCCATCTTGGCAGGAAAAATAAAAAAGTATATAATCTAATGCTGAGGGATTGCTGAGCTCTGAGATGCAGAGGGATCTAAGTGTCCTCATGCATGAATTGCAGAAAGCTAGTACCCAGGTATAGCAAGTAATTGGGAAAGCTGATAGAATGTTATCATTTATCGTGAGGGGAATTGAATTTAAAAGTAGGGAGGTTATGCTTCAGTTATACAGAGCACTGGTGAGACCACATCTGGAGTACTGTGCACAGTATTGGTCTCTTTATTTAAGGAGGGATGTAAATGTGTTGGAAGCAATTCAGAGAAGGTTTAATAGACTAATACCTGGAATGGGAGGGTTGGCTTATGAGGAAAGGTTGGACAAACTAGGCTTGTATCCGCTGGAGTTTAGAAGAGTGAGAGGTGACTTGATTGATACATATATGATCCTGAGGGGTCTTGACAGGATGGTTGTGGAGAGGATGTTTCCTCTTTTGGGATAATCTAGATCTAGGGGGTCACTGTTTAAAAATGAGTCACCCACTTAAGACTGAGATGAGGAGAAATTTGTTCTGAGGGGCTTGAGTCTTTGAAACTCTGCTTCCACTGCCTTTTGAGAGAGAGAATCTTTGAATAATTTTAAGGCACAGCTGGATAGGTTCATAATAAGAAATAGGGTGGAAGGTTATTGGGGTAGGCGGGAATGTGGGGTTGAGGTTATAATGGGATCAGCCATGATCTTGTTGAGGGGCTGAGTGGCCTAGTCCTCCTAATTTATATGTTCCTGTGACACATTTTGAGGGCTTTGTCCTGAATTCGATTAAGCCTTGCTGTAAACAGCTCCTGTGGATGCAGATGCTGTTCCGAGTTTTCTAAAAATTAGATTGAAAGTGTCCACCTGAGTCCCATTAACATGGAGATTTCAAGAGTTGAAATGTGACTATTCTCTAATCGTCACAAAATTTACACTGAATGTTTGGACCGTGTGCTCTCTTCAATCTACCTTTTCCACCTTGCAGTTAATGACAATTTTTAACTTTTCAGGATTCCTCTCCCTCATCTTACAACCACAGGATAGTGCCGATGTCCCTTCCTCTGTCTGACTCCTTTACATCCTCACGTCCAAAGTCATCAGTGTGTAACGGAATGACATCCCCCCTTCAGCTTTCAAATGGAGGTCAGTACAAATGTGGAATTTTATTCACGGGGAGTGGATGACACTGTGTTTAAATGCTGATGTGTCTCACGTGAAATGTACATTAAAATCCAACCCTGGTTAATGGTGTGTTTGTGTGTATCCTAGAGGCGTTACCTGGAATGAATTTAGACGCTCTCGACTATGCAAATCTTGACAAATGTTCACAATACAGATCTATCCATAGTTCACGACTAAATGATTTGTTTCACTCAGGAAGATAACATAGTGCTCGGAGTGGAACATAGAAAGGATTGCCTTTGAGTTTCAAAAGCTGGAGCTATTATGCTCCATTAATTCAAATTGATTAGAAATTTGCAGCATCTTGTGTATGTAACTGTTTATCAGACCATAATATTCTCTCTATACATAATAAAATATTTAGAACCAGGATTATTGAGATAACATGGGCCTTTCTCATTAGAAAGGTTACACAGACGAGGTCATTTGATGTGTCGTGTTCCTGCCAGATTCCTGGAAGAGAACGGAGCTACGCTCTCTGCCTGCCTTTTCCCTGCACTCCTGCAATTCTTTTCTCTTTGGGTAATTATTCAATTCTTTTCGAAAACCTGCAGTGACCCAGTCTGCCCTACGCTCTCAGGCAGTGCATTCCAGATCCTAAGTACTCGCTGCATTAAAATCCTGTCGCCTTTGGTTCTTTTGCCATTATCTCTTTAGAAAAAAAATTCACGGAATGTGGGTGTCGCTGGCTAGGCCAGTATTTATTGTGTGTCCCTAATTGCCCCTAAGAAGGTGGCGTTGAGGGACCTTGAACCACCATGGTCTGTGTGGTGTAGGTACACCCACAGTGCTGTTAGGGAGGGAGTTCCAGGATTTTTGACCCAGTGACACTGAAGGAATGGCCGACATATTTCCAAGTCAGGATGGTGTGTGGCTTGCAGGGGAACTTCCAGGTGGTGATGTTTCCATGCATCTTCTGCCCTTGTCCTTCTAGGTGGTAGAGTTTGCGGGTTTGGAAGGTGCTGTCGAAGGAGCCTTGGTGAGTTGCTGAAGTGCATCTTGTATATGGTACACACACTGCTGCTACTGTGCGTCGGTGGTGAAGGGAGGGAATGTTTGTGGATGTGATGCCAATCAAGTGGCTGCTTTGTCCTGGATGGTGTTGAGCTTCTTGAATGTTGTTGGAGCTGCACTCATCCAGGCAAGTGGGGAGTATTCCATCACACTCCTGACTTGTGCCTTGTAGATGGTGGACAGGCTTTGGGGAGTCAGGAGGTGAGTTACTTGTCACAGGATTCCCAGCCTCTGACCTGCTCTTGTAGCCACAGTATTTATATGGCTAGCCCAGTTCAGTTTCTGGTCAATGGTAACCCGCAGATTGTTGATAGTGGGGGATTCAGCAATGGGAATGCCATTGAATGTCAAGTGGCAATGGTTGGATCCTCTCTTGTTGGAGATGACCATTGCCTGGCACTTGTGTGGCACGAATGTTACTTGCCACTTGTCAGCCCAAACCTGGATATTGTCCAGGTCTTGCTGCATTTGGACATGGGCTGCTTCAGTGTCTGAGGAGTCACAAATGGTGCTGAACATTGTGCTGAACATTGTGCAATCATCAGCGAACATCCCCACTTCTGACCTTATGATGGAGGGAAGGTCATTGATGAAGCAACTGAAGATGGTTGGGCCTAGGACACTAGCCTGAGGAACTCCTGCAGTGATGTCCTTGGACTGAGTTGATTGACTTCCAGCAACCACAATCATCATACTTTGTGCGAGGTATGGCTCAACCAGTAGAGGGTGTTACCCCTGATTCCCATTAACTCGTTTTGCTAGGGCTCCTTGATGCCATAGATCAGTGTCCTCTGGTTCTCATCCTTTCCACAAATGGGAATGGTTTCTTTCTATCCACCCCGGCTAGATACCTTATGATTTTCAACACTTCTATCAAATCTCCTTTCAACCTTTTCTTCTGTTGAGGAGAACAGCCACAGCTTCTCCAGTCAATCTACATAACTGAAGCCCCTCATCATTCCTAGTGAAAGGAACCATTCTTGTAAATCTTTTCTACAACTTCTCTAATACCTTCACATCCTTCCTAAGATGTGGTGCCCAGAATTGGACACAATACTCCAGTTGAGGCTGAACCAATGTTTTTATAAAGATTCACTATAACCTTCTTGCTATTATACTCTCTACCTCTATTTATAAAGCCCAGGTTCTGTATCTCTTGTTAACTGCTTTCTCAGCCTGCCCTGCCCTTCAATAATTCGTTCCAAATTCTCCCTGCTCCTGCAATCTAGTGCCTCTCCTCAGTTTTTTTATTCATAAAATGTAAGACATCACACTTCCCTGCATTAAATTTCATCTGCCACATGTTCACCAATTCTTGCAGCCTGCTTATGTCCTCAAGTTTATCTCTATCCTCCTCGCAGTTCACAATACCTACAAGTTTTTATCATCTACATATTTTGATAATGTGTCCTGTGCACCAATGCCTATGTCATTAAATGGGTCAAGAAAACCCGTGGTCCTAATACTCATCCCTGGGGAACCCCACTATAGTCTCCTACAGTTTGAAAACAGATCCTTCTCTATTGTTTCCTGTCACTTAGCCAAATTTGTATCTATGTTGCCACTGTTCTTTTTATTCATGGGCTTGGTTTTGCTGACAAGCTTGTTATATGGCACATAAACGTCTTTTTGGAAGTCCTTGTGCACTGTATCATCTGCATTATCATCATCAAAAAACCCAATTAAGTTAGTTAAATACGATTAGACTTTAACAAATCTGTGCCAGTTTTCCTCCATTAATCCACACTTAGTCAAGTGACTGTCAGTTTTGTTCCAGGTAATTTATTCTAAAAGCTTTCCCAGCACTGAGGTTAAATTGACAGAATGTACTTAGTTGCTAGGCTTATCCTTATGTTACAACTGAGATGGGAGGAGTGCACGGTCTCTAATTCCACTACTCCACTGGTCACAGTATATATTTAAATGATGTTTCCAGCTAGCTATATGGCCAAATATGTGCCTTACGCATGGATCCCAGCATCACCACTCAATGCCCAGGTTTCTTCAATAATCAACAAAATTATTATTTTATTATAAAACCAGACTTGTCGCATAGAAGGCAAAGCTTATTAACATACAGTGTGAAATATGAAAGTATAATTACTTTTTCTAAATACCCTAATTTGCGCGCACACACACACAGACACACACAAACACACACAGACACACACAGACACGCACACACACACACAGACACGCACACACACAGACACGCACACACACAGACACGCACACGCACACAGACACGCACACAGACACGCACACAGACACGCACACAGACACGCACACAGACACGCACACAGACACGCACACACACACACACACACAGACACGCACACACACAGACACGCACACACACAGACACGCACACACACAGACACGCACACACACAGACACACACAGACACGCACACACACAGACACGCACACACACAGACACGCACACACACAGACACGCACACGCACACACACAGACACGCACACACACAGACACGCACACGCACACACACAGACACGCACACACACAGACACGCACGCACACAGACACACACACAGACACGCACACACACAGACACGCACACAGACACGCACACAGACACGCACACACACAGACACGCACACACACAGACACACACACAGCCACGCACACACACAGCCACGCACACACACAGCCACGCACACACACAGACACGCACACACACAGACACGCACACACACAGACTCGCACACACACACACACAGACACACACACACACACCCCCACCCCCCAACACCATTACCAATGGTTCAAGGGGAAAAGATAGATGACGGTATCCGGGTTATACAGTTGGTATCTCAGCTCTGGTCTGCAAAACGATCGACTCGTGCTCTACTCTTCAGACGGATGTTGAGGAAAACTTAGTCGATTTCAGAACACAGAGCGACTTTGGAGCAACTTCCATTCACTTGTTTTGCTTTGGACTGGGGTCTGGAGCTGCAGGAGCTGCTTTACTCTTCTTTACTCAAGCAGTTGGTCCCTTTTGTTTCTCCCCCAAAGCAAAACCAGACCAGCTTTTAAAACGCTTTTTTTCAAAGCCAGAAACCACCATGTGACCCACCAGGGCCGAGATTTTCAGCTTCTTTAAAACTGCTAAATTACCTTTTCTTGTAAGATTCTGTCTTTTCCAGGAACAGGAGTCACCAGAGTCCTTGCATTAACCCTTTAAGGGTCAGTATCTTTTAAATAACACACATTCTTCCAGAATGTTCTTAGCCCTTGAAGGTGAACCATTTTCTGTGATTTAAAGCATTTATGACACTTGATGCCCTGTTTTGAACATTTGCCATTCTCCAGTCCTCTAGCACCAAGCCTGTGATGCAGGAGGATTGGAAGATTATGGGCAGTGTCTTCACAATTTCCACCCTTATTTCCTTCCGTATCCTTTTTGTCCGATTCGTTCTTGATGACTCGAGTAAAGCCAATCTTTCTAATACTTCCTTTCAACCTTTTCTGGCTGAAACAGTGTCTCAATGGCCTCCTGATTTCACAGCTTCTTCCTTGGTAAAGACTGCTGCAAAGTATTCGTTTAGCCAGGCCCTCTGCCTTCATGTGTAAACCCATTGTTTTAGTCCCTAATTGGCTCTACTCTTTTTTTAACCTCGTTTATTTACCACTGGAAGAATTTTGGATTTCCTTTTGTTAGCTGCAAGTCTCTCATGCTCTCTCTTTGCATCATTATTCCTTTTTCACTCCCCCTCTGAACTTTCTATATTAAGTCTGGTTCTCACTTGTATTACATATGGACATATGAACAAGGAGCAGGAGTAGACCATTCGGCCCCTCGAGCCTGCTCCGCCATTTAATCAGATCATGGCTGATCTGATAATAACCTGAAATCTGCATCCTGCCCACCCCCCGATAACCGATCACCCCCTTGCTTACCAAGAATCTATCCACCTCCACCTAAAAAATATTCAAAGACTCTGCTTCCACCACCTTTTCAGGAAGAGAGTTCCAAAGACACTCAGCCTTCTGAGTAGAAACAATTTCACCTCATCTCTGTTTTAAATGCGTGAACCCTTATTTTTAAGCAGTGACCCGCTAGTTCTAGATTCTTCCATAAGAGGAAACTTCCTCTGCACGTTTACCCTGTCGAGACCCAGCAGGACCTTAAGGTTTGGATTAAGTCACCTTTTACCCTTCTAAACTCCAGCGGATACAAGCCCAGTCTGTCCAACCTTTCCTCATAAGACAACCCGCCCATTTCAGGTATTAGTCTGGTAAACCTTCTCTGAACTGCTTCCAATGCATTTACATCCTTCCTCAAATAAGGTGACCAATACTGTACACAGTACTCCAGATGTGGTCTAACTACTGCCCTGTACAACTGAAGCATAACCTCCCTACTTTTTGTATTCGGTTCCTCTGTACTTGCATACTAGCCTTTTGTGATTCATGCATTAGGACACCCAGATCCCTCTGTACCTCCGAGCTCTGCAATCTCTCACCATTTAATTAATATGCTTCTCTTTTATTCTTCCTGCCAAAATGAACAGTTTCACATTTTCCCACATTATACTCCATTTGCCAGATCTTTGCCCACTCACTTAACCTAATCTATATAGCCCCCTTATGTCCTCTTCACAACTTACTTTCCTACGTATCCTTGTGTCATCATCATCAAATCTGGCAACCATCCCTTCATTTAAGTCATTTATATAAATTGTAAACAGTTGAGGTCCCAGAACTGATCCCTGTGGCACACCACTCGTTCCATCTTGCCAACCTGAAAAAGACCTTTTTATGCCTACTCTCTGCTTCCTGTTCACCAGCCAATCTTCCATCCATGCCAATATGTTACCCCCTATACCATGAACTTTTATTTTCCCCAATAACCTTTGATGTGGCACTTTATCAAATACCTTCTGGAAATCCAAGTACAGTACATCCACTGGTTCCCCTTTATCCACAGCACATGTTACTTCCTCAAAGAACTCCAATAAGTTAGTCAAACATGCTTTTTCTTTCACAGAACCATATTGACTCTGCCTGATAATTTTAAGCTTATCCAAGTGTCCTGCTATAATTTCTTTAATAATAGCTTCTAACATTTTCCCTATGACAGATGATAAGCTATTTGGTCTATAGTTTCCTGCTTTCTGTCTTTCTCCCTTTTTGGATAATAGAGTTACATTCACTATTTTCCAATCTAATGTGACCTTCCCTGAATCTACGGAGTTTTGGAAAATTAAAACCAACACATCAACTATCTCACTAGACACTTCTTTTAAGACCCTAGGATGAAGTTCATCAGGCCCTGGGACCTTGTCAGCCCACAGCTCCTACAATTTACTCAGTACCACTTCTCTGGTGACTAATTTTCCTGACTTCCTTCCCTACTTCCATTTCCCAGTTTAAAGTTGCTTCTGGGATGTTACTTGTATCGTATATAGTGAAGACCACTGCAAAATATCTGTTCAATTCATCTGCCATCTCCTTGTTTCCCATTATCAATTCTCTAGACTCACGTTCTATTGACCAAAGCTCACTTTGTTAACTCTTTTTAAAATATTTATAAAAACTCTTACTATCTGTTTTCATATTTCTGGCTAGCTTTCTCTCATATTGTAATTTTTCCCTCCTTATTTGTCTTTTGGTCACTCGTTGCTGTTCCTTATATTCTATGCCAATTCACTTTAGCCAGCTCAGCTTTCATGCCCTTATTTCAGTTTAAGAACTTAGTCTCAGACCCATTCCTCTCTCCCTCAAACTGAATGTAAAATTCAAAGATATTATGGCTGCTACTACCTAGGGGCGCCTTCACTATGAGATCATTAATTATTCCCATCTCATTGCACAATACCAGGTCTAGTATAGCCTGCTCTCTGGTTGGTTCCAGAACATGAACCATTTTGTTTTGTTTGAAATGCTATGTGCATTCAGATACCCAGCTTCTGCTTTTACCCTTTTATTCTTTTTAATAACCTCTAGTTTCATCTGGTGATTTACTGTTACTCTCTCCCTCCCTGTCACGGGTCTGTTTTATATTTCCCGTAATAAAACCTTTTTTATTTTGTCTTGTCTCTGCTCTTTGATTTACCACATCTTCCCAATTTTATCCCTTGCTCACACTATTTAATTTAAAAGCTCCTTTACTTCCTTAGTTATGCAGCTCACAAGAACAACTGCTCCCAGCAAGGTTCAGGTGTAGACCGTCCCAACAGTACAGACGGTCGATACCGCTGTATTATCACCTTTTTTTCTGCTTCATCTTGCTCTCTCTCTTTCATTATGCAGGGAGCTCTGGCTTGGATTATTGTATCTTCTGCACACACCCCACCCCCTCAGTTGTACCTAACCCATCTCTCTCTCTAATGGCAATCTGTTGTTTCATTACAATTTTGCCTGCCAATCTTTGATTCCAGTTGATCTGTGCCAAATCCATTTTCACCGTTGAAGTTGGCTCTCCTCCAACTATGTATTGTTACTCTAGATTGCTCCTTGTCCTTTTCCATAGCTCATCTAAACCTTATGATTTTATGATCATTGTTGCCTAATGTTCCCCTAATGACCTGATCCACTTGACCCAACTCATTACCACCTTCCTTGTCCTACAGAAACATACTGATGTAGAAAATTCTCCAGAGCACATGTCAGAAACTACCCCCCCACCCCCACCCGTCATTACGTTATTACTATCCCAGTCTATATGAGGGTGTTAAAGTTCCCCGTTATAACTGCTCTGTAGCTTTCACACCTCACTTTAATGTCCTTGCAGATTTGTTCTTCCATTCCTTTTTCATCAGATGGCCGATAGAATACGCCCTGAAGTGTAACAGTATCTCTATTGTTTCTGAGCTCCAGCCAAATAGATTCTGTCTTTGATGACTCTAGGATCCTCTCTCTCCAGCACTGTAATATTCTGCTTAATTTTCCACCCATCTTCCTTTCTTATCTTTTCTGAACACCTTGTATTAAGGAGTATTTTAAGTCTCCTGTCCTGCCCTTTTTTTGAGCCAGGTCTCTGTTAATCACACATGGGGAGATGGTAGTGTAGCGGTAACATCACTGGACTAGTAATCCAGGGGCCCAGACTAATGTTCTGGGGACAAGGATTCTATTCCCACCATGGCAGTTGGTGGAATTTATATTCAATTAATAATTTGGAGTTGAAAAGCTAGTCTTGGTAATGGTGATTAAAAACTCATCTGGTTCATTAATGTCCTTTCGGGTTTGGCCTACATGTGACTCCAGACCCACAGCAATGCCCTCTGAAATGGTGTGGCAAGCTGCTCAGTTCAAAGGTAATTGGGAATGGGCAACAAATGTTGGCCTTGCCAGCGACGTCCGCATCCCATGAAAGAATAAATGGGAAAAAAAATGGACTTATCTGTGCCTGTAGGCTGTAACCCTTGTTTATCACACTGCGTTCATATACATGCACAATAAACCTAATTTAGGCATGACTGCATTCCTCCTTATTCTGACTCTTAGAGTTACATTTGAACTATTTACACTACAGCCAGGTTTATTTCCATGTTTTTAAGGAGAACGATGGCATGTGTTTGTCCTTGCCCCACGTTTTCTTTCATTACTGCTGAACATTTTCTGTTGCTGGGTCACCCAACCCTCTCAACAATTGTGGACTTACTATTCAATAAAGATGTGAGATATGACTCGTCAACATCAACCCGTCTCCTTCACTAATCAATGCTCTTCAGGACTTGGGACCTGTGGAATTTCACCCTTCTACCTACAGGTTCAAGGATTTTAAATTCAATCTTGACATCAACTAATTACTGCAATTTGTCTTGTTTTTTTCCACTTGCTAACATCCAGCATTGACGTTAGTAAAGGAGGTGGAAACAGTTGCCTGATCAGACTTTCCTGGTTACACCTAATCTTCAAAAGTGATGCTGCACCTCCTAATCTGAAGAAATTAGATCGAGGGAAAAAATACTTGAGGACATTATTTATAATTTGTGTTTATCACTCTCAAATAATATAAAATATTGCAGATGGGTCAAAAATAGGCAATATAATTAGAAAGGAGAAATAAGAATGTACTTGTATTTATATAACATCTTTTATTTAATGGTCGCAAAGTACTTTTAAAATATTGCTAAAGAAAGAGATGTTGCGAGACTTTCATCCCGCACTGATCAGGGCAGACACAAAGTTCAAAGAGAACAGAAACATGAGAAAAGGATGCTGATTGGTTGGCAATTCAGCTCTGACTGCTCGAGGATTTGCAATGGGGAACGCACTGCGAGCTATTGACCCCGATGCTTATTTTTCTATTTTTTTTAAAAAGTGCAATGCCTGGGCGTGTTTCTTTGTCCTTGGGAGGACAGGTCCCTGCATATGAATATATGCAGCTTCTAGCAAGCTTAAGTGAATCAGATTGTGAGGTTGAATGATGATAAATTGGTTGTTTGTGCTATGAATTGTACAGTCCAGATTGCTCAGCACTGCCATACAACTACTTTTAAAGTGTTGTACTGGAGCAAATGCAATAGTCAATTTTTGCACAGAAATCTCCCACAAACACTAGAGATAATAACCAGTTAGTGATATTGGTTGAGGGATAAATATTGGCCAGGGCTCAAGGGAGAACTTCCCCAAATCATCTTCAAATATTTCCATGGGATCTTATCTCCATCTGAGAGGGCCTCACTTTAACATGTCCTCTGAGAGATGGAACGTGCAACAGGAATGCACTGGGACAGTCAACCTGGATTGTGTTCAAGGCTGTGGAGATAGTGAAAAGCTCTGTTTAAAATAAGTGGGCTTTAGTTACCGCAAACGTCCATGAATTTAAAATATGCATGTTTACTACGATTAATCCAGGATTCTCCCAACAAAATGCTGTCGAACTTCCAGTTCTAGGGTTCGACACTAAGAAAAGCTGAAATGATACAACATAGACTGAAGTAAATTAAAAGCAGCTTATTGTAGTGTGTAAACTTTTAAGTGATTATAAAGTGCCAGGAATGGCTCTGTCTTTCACTCCTGCCTTTGAGTAGAAGGTCGTGGGTTCAAGTTCTACCCTAGAGACTTGAGCACAAAATCCAAGCTGACCCTCCCAAGGAGGGCGCCCTGCACCGATGCTGAGGCAGACTTTCTGCTCCCTCAGGTGGATGTGAAACATCCTATGGCACTATTTTTGAAGAAGATCATGCGAATAAACTGGTGAAAATTTATTCCTCAATCAACATATTAAAACAGATTGTCTGCCTGGTTATTATCACATTGCTGGTTATGGGATCTTGCTGTGTGTAAATTGCTGCTTTTCCTACATTGCAAACAATGACTACACTTCATTGATTGTGAAGTACTTTGGGACATTCTGACATTGCAAAAGGCTCTGATGAAATGTAAGTCTGTCTGTCTTTTACTTATTAACCATATATACGTACACATCATTTATACCTTCCAGTAGCAGGCGATGGATGATAAGCAGGAACCATGGTCATATTTTCCTTCCTAGCTCATGGTGCCCCACCACCATCGCGTGCAATAGCTGCTAAGTCAGCACAGATAAATAACTTGGTGACCTTTGCGCTCTGTAGTTCAGTACCATGGTGCACTGTGTAAAGTGTCTGCTCAAAGGGTGATATTAAATAAGGTGGGAGGTGGAAACAAACACCAGTCTAGACCTGTTGCACTGAATGACCCGTCCTTGAGCTGTACATCCTTTACCTATCATGTATTCAGCAAAGAACAAATGCTGTTTTAACTTGTACATGACAGACCAAGAAAAGGAGTGATGCACAAAGGCCAGAATAGCAGAGTGCAGAGATCTTGCTGACAATAGTGAAGAAATGGAGTGATGCACAAAGACCAGCCTTACTGGGCTGTAACTTACCTCTGTTCTGACAGTAAACATTCAGGTGAAGTTGAAGAGACACCAATCTTTGTTAGTGTCGCCATGCAGTGCAAATATTTAGCTGGTAGCTGAATGGATTGTTCTATGTGTCAATAGCCAAGTTGTGACATTCTAAAACAAAAACCGAAATACCTGGAAAAACTCAGCAGGTCTGGCAGCATCGGCGGAGAAGAGCAAAGTTGACATTTTGCGTCCTCATGACCCTTCAGCAGAGCTGGTGACATTCTATCCTTGTTAGTATATATCTGGCTATAATATACAAACTGTTTCACTCACTTTATAGAGCAAGCGCATTTCAACATGACCTCCCCTTCTTCAAGCAACAAGGAGCTTCTATGTGAGCTGAAGGCTGGAAAAGCACTGAGACCAACACAACAGACTAAAGGTCTAACTACAATATTTTCTGGCAGTGGAAGAAATGTGAGTGGACACCAGCAACAACTTGCATTCGTATAGCATCTTTAGCTTAGTAAAATGCTCAAGGCGCTTCCCAGTAGCAATTATCAAATAAAATTTGACACCAAACCAAATACAATAACAGATGGCATTTTAGCAGAATGAAACATCCCAGGGCATTTCAATGAAGCAGGATAAAACAAACAGCCACAGTAGGAAAGCTGGCCAAAAGTTTGGCCAAATAAGAAGGTTTTAAGGAGTATCTTAAAGGAGGAGAAAGGGGTTGAGGTTTAGGGAGGGTATCCCAGAGCTTAGGCCCCAAGCAAAAGAACAGCTGACAATAGTGAAGAAATGGAGTGATGCACAAAGGCCAGAATAGTGGTGTGCAGAGATCTTGCTGACAATAGTGAAGAAATGGAGTGATGCACAAAGGCCAGAATAGTGGTGTGCAGAGATCTTGCTGACAATAGTGAAGAAATGGAGTGATGCACAAAGGCCAGAATAGCGGAGTGCAGAGATCTTGCTGACAATAGTGAAGAAATGGAGTGATGCACAAAGGCCAGAATAGAGGAGTGCAGAGATCTTGCTGACAATAGTGAAGAAATGGAGTGATGCACAAAGACCAGAATAGCAGATTGCAGAGATCTTGCTGACAATAGTGAAGAAATGGAGTGATGCACAAAGACCAGAATAGCAGATTGCAGAGATCTTGCTGACAATAGTGAAGAAATGGAGTGATGCACAAAGACCAGAATAGAGGAGTGTAGAGATCTTGCTGACAATAGTGAAGAAATGGAGTGATGCACAAAGGCCAGAATAGAGGAGTGCAGAGATCTTGGAGGGTTTCAGGGCTGGAGGCAGTTACAGAGAGAGGGGAGCAATATTGTGATTACAATATAAGGATGAGAATTTGAAAACTCGAAATGTTGCCAGAACACGCACAGGAGTGAAGGTTGTTCAGGAGTTGCTGAGTGTTCAGGATACAGGCAGCAAAGTTTTGGGTAAACTGCAGTTTACGTAAGGTGGAAGATGGGAGGCCAGTAAGGAGAGTGTTGAATAGTTAACTCTGGAGTTAACAGCATCTTGGATGAGGATTTCAGTAGCATGTGAGCTGAGGCAATATTTTGGTGGTGAAAGTAAGTGCTCTTGGTGATCGTTATGCATATCAGGAGTAGGCCATTCAGCCCCTCGAGCCTGCTCCACCATTTCATAAGACCACAGCTGATCTGATAGTAACCAGAAATTTGCATCCCACCCACCCCCGATAACCTTTCACCCCCTTGCTTACCAAGAATCTATCCACCTCTGCCTTAAAAATATTCAAAGGCTCTGCTTCCACCACCTTTTCAGGAAGAGAGTTCCAAAGACTCATGACCCCAAGTGAAAAAAGTTTTGCCTCGTCTCTGTTTTAAATGGGCGACCCCTTATTTTTAAACAGTGTCTCCTAGATCTAAATTCTCCCACAAGAGGAAACATCCTCTCCACATCCACCCTGTCAAGACCCCTCAGGATCTTAAACATTTCGATTGAGTTGCCTCTCACTCTTCTAAACTCCAGTGGATACAAGCCTAACCTGTCCAACCTTTCCTCATAAGACAACCCACCCATTCCAGGTATTGGTCTGGTAAACCTTCTCTGAACTGCTTCCAATGCATTTACATCCTTCCTTAAATAAGGTGACCAATACTGTACACAGTACTTCAGATGTGGTCTCACTGGTGCCCTGTACAACTGAAGCATAATCTCCCCACTTTCGTATTTAATTCCCCTCACAATAAATGGTAACATTCCATTAGCTTTCCTAATTACTTTCTGTAATTGCATACTAGCCTTTTGCAATGCATGCACTAAGACACCCAGGTCACTCTGCACCTCCGAGCTCTGCAATCTCTCACCATTTAGATAATATACTTCTCTTTTATTCTTCCTGCCAAAATGGACAATTTCACATTTTCCCACATTATACTCCATTTGCCAGATCATTTAACCCATCTATATCTTTATGTCCTCTTCACAACTTACTTTCCTACCTATCTTTGTGTCATCAGCAAATTTGGCAACCATCCCATCATCCAAGTCATTTATATAAATTATAAAGAGTTGAAGTCCCAGCACTGATCCCTGTGGCACACCACTCGTTACATCTTGCCAACCTGAAAAATACCCATTTATGCCAACTCTGTTTCCTGTTAGCCAGCCAATCTTGTATCCATGCCAACATGTTACCCACTATACCATGAGCTTTTATTTTCCGCAATAACTTGATAAAGTAGCACTTTATCAAATGCCTTCTGGAAATCTAAGTACAGTATATCTACCAGTTCCCCTTTATCCACAGCACATGTTACTTCCTCCAAAGAACTCCAATAAGTTAGTTAAACATGCTTTTCCTTTCACAAAACCATGTTGACTCTGCCTGATGACCTTAAGCTTATCCAAGTGTCCTGCTATAATTTCTTTAATAATAGCTTCTAACATTTTCCCTATGACAGATGTTAAGCTAACTGGCCTATAGTTTTTTGCTTTCTGTCTCCCTCCCTTTTTGAATAATAGAGTTACATTCGCTATTTTCCAATCTAATGTGACCTTCCCTGAATCTACAGAGTTTTGGAAAATTAAAACCAATGCATCAACTATCTCACTAGACACTTCTTTTAAGACCCTAGGATGAAGTTCATCAGGACCTGGGCCCTTGTCAGCCCACAGCTCCTACAATTTACTCAGTACCACTTCTCTGGTGACGAATTTTCCTGACTTCCTTCCCAACTTCCATTTCCCAGTTTAAAGTTGCTTCTGGAATGTTACTTGTATCCTCTGTAGTGAAAACTGGTGCAAAATACCATTCAATTCATCTACCATCTCTTTGTTTTCCATAATCAATTCTCCAGACTCACTTTCTATCGGACCAACGCTCACTTTGTTAGCTTTTTTTTTTCTTTTTAAAATATTTATAAAAACTCTTACTATTTGTTTTTATATTTCTGGCTGGCTTTCTCTCATACTCTATTTCCCCCCCCTCTATTCGTCTTTTGGTCACTTGTTGCTGTTCCTTATATTCTGTCTGACCTGCCACCTGTCCTTGCACAATTATATGCTTTTTCTTTAAGTTTGATACTATCTTTAACCTTCCTAGTTAATCACGGATGGTGTGTCTGTCCCTTGGGTTTTTTCTTATTCGTTGGAATGTATCTATTCTGTGCATTCTGAAATATCCCCTCAAATATTAGCCACTGCATCTCTATTGACATATCCCTTAACCTAATTTGCCAATTCACTTTAGCCAGCTCAGCTTTCATGCCCTCATAATTGCCCTTATTTCAGTTTAAAAACTTAGTCTCAGACCTTCTCCTCTCTCCCTCGAGCTGAATGTAAAATTCAATCATATTATGGTCGCTGCTACCTAGGGGCACCTTCACTAATTACTCCCATCTCATTGCACAATAATGTCATTGGCTGGATATATGTATATGAACTTTTGAAAAGAACGCTTTTGCTTAAGCAAAGAGCTGGCCTATAGCAGCTAAAAAGTTACATTTGTGCAGGATACAAACTGCTTTATGGATTCAGTGTCAATGAAGCTTGCAAAGACAGTGGCTAAGATAAATCCAGATTGAAACCAAGGAGAGGTCATGTGACCCAGCTCTTGGGTGTTAAAAAAAAATCCCTGATTTGAACTAACAGTCAGATAGACCATCACAGAGACAACATTTGCCTCTCTCTTTCTTTGATATCTCTCCCATCAAAGCTAGGCTGTTCGGGATTTGAAAACAAAGACCACCTCGTTGCTTCAATGTTCTGAAAGAGAACTTTTTTAAAGACTGATTCCAAATCAATATCTCCGTCTCCAAGAGAAAAGAGAATCAACCAGCCCTGACTGTTCGAGTGAGAAACCTGAGTATGAGCAGCTACTGGGGAAAGTGACCCTGCAGCTGGAACAAGCATCCAGACAATCCGTGAAAAACCTTTGTTTCTGACTTTAATTTTTATTTGGCCCAATTTTAAGACCTGATTCTTTATTGCAACATTGGGGTTGTTGGAGGTGGGATGTGTGTCTGTCTGTGTGTGTCTGTCTGTGTGTGTCTGTCTGTGTGTGTCTGTCTGTGTGTGTCTGTCTGTGTGTGTCTGTCTGTGTGTGTCTGTCTGTGTGTGTCTGTCTGTGTGTGTCTGTCTGTCTGTCTGTGTGTGTGTCTGTCTGTCTGTCTGTGTGTGTGTCTGTCTGTCTGTCTGTGTGTCTGTCTGTCTGTGTGTGTGTGTGTCTGTCTGTCTGTGTGTGTGTGTGTGTCTGTCTGTCTGTGTGTCTGTCTGTCTGTCTGTCTGTGTGTGTGTGTCTGTCTGTCTGTCTGTCTGTGTGTGTGTGTCTGTGTGTGTCTGTCTGTGTGTCTGTGTCTGTGTGTCTGTGTCTGGACATACTTGTACATTTTAAACCTTTTGTTAATTTCTGCATCTTTGCTTGAGTGAACAATAAAACTACCTCCTTTCTTAACTTAAGGAAGGCAGCTAGATTCCTTGCACAGAGCTATTCATAGTTGTGTGTATACGTATTGAATTGGCAATAGCACCTTTCTTTAAATCCAATCTCTGTTATAACCAACTCAGGAGTCAGACAGACAGGAGACAGTTCACCCCTCCTTAACTGATCTTAACAGATATTTGGGTGCTTACGCCTGGCATTTGAACCCATAGATGAATGAGAATAATTGGAAGTGTGAACCAAATCAATCCCTGGACATAATTTAAAAATGCCAGTACAGTTCTGTTGTGTACTACAGTGATCCTATACTAACCAAAATGTCCACTTTTGAGGCGAGTTCATTTTTAGAACAGATTGAAATAACTCTGTGACAGTTTAAAGGCATCACCACAGACAAATTGAAAAGTGTGGCTAGGTGGTGGGATGCAGAATTTCAATCAAAAGCAAAGAAACAAGAAATTCAAAAACTAGTGGCCAGCAATCTTGAAATTGTTTATCTTTAGCTCTTCCAGTTCATAGATCTGGAAACAGACCAACTGGCGTTAGCAAAAATACAGCTGAAACAGAAGAGGCACGAGTTAGAATTCCAGGCTAGGGAAAGTGAGAGAGAGAAGGAATTAAAGCCAAAAGAGAGGTAGGAGAAAGAAAAGGAAATGGCATTCGAAGAGGAAAAGAGCAGCAGGAATGGAGGGAAGAAAGAGAATTTGAATTTCAATGAAAACAGTTTGAGCTAAGCGGGGGGGAGTCTCCTGGACCCAGAGAAGGTACCAATAGCGAGAGGCCTGCCCCCAACCCAGGCATGAATGTGGAGCAGTTTAAATTTGCCTGAGCCATATCACAGCTTGGGAGGGAGTAGAGGCATTTTTAATTTCAGTTGAGAAAATTGCGAAATGGATGAAATGGCCCACAGAAATCTGGATGCTGCTGATGCAAAACAGGTTAACAGGCAAAGCCCACCAGGGTTATGCCGTACTTTCTGGGGACACCTGCACAGAATGAGATGGTCACAAGGGCTATTTTCGGTGCTTATGAGTTGGTGCCTGAAGCTTTTGGACATAAATTCCAAAACCTTCAAAAGCAGCCTGAGCAAGCTTACATTGAGTTTGAGAGGGTCAAGCGACTTGTCTTTGACAGCTGGATTCAGGCACTTAAATGAGAGACCGCCTACAAAAGCCTCAAGAATTTTAAAAACTTGCTCCCTAAGGACACACATGGGGAGCCAAATGGTTTCAAAAGCTAGACAGGCAGCTGAGGTGGCTGATCACTGAACTTGCCCACAAGCCCTTACCCCTAGGGAAACCCCTCCACAAGCCCAAGTAGGACAGAAAGAGGGTGAAAGGAAGGCAAACAGCCAAGGATGAGTAGGGAAAGCTGGGAATGCAAGGTGGTCCCCTCCTCGGACAATGAATGAAGGCACTGAGAGTAGGAGTGAAGCCCAGAAACCTGTGTTCCCATTGTGACAAGAGAGGACACCTTTACACTGATTGCTGTAAGTTATGGGGAAAATCCATAGGGTTTGTTGGGGTACATCAGGTCAGTGCAGGAGAAGGGGCTCTGACCAAGAGTACAGCAGGAAAGCTATGGCTCTGGCTGCCACGGTGAGTCCTGCTTAAAAATGCCGGCATGGGTACGGGTGAGGTGAACAAGATCCCCGAGAGTTACTGGGATTTCTTGCCTAAAGGAAAAGTGACTCCCTACCCCTCAAGTGAGGCAGTTAAACACAGTCATTTAGGGATACAGAGGCCACTGAAACCTTTTTACTGAGAAAAGGCATGACCGTTCCCCCAGGGATTGCGTTAAATGCCAAAGTTTTAATGAACAGAGTCAGGGGAGAGTATATACCCGAAGCTTTGTATCAGGTGTACCTGGTGTGTAATGTAGAGTCCGGCCTGTAACTGGGGATTGTCCGCAGTTTATCAGCAGACGGCCAAAGTGAAGGGAGTGGTCTCTCCAGTCGTCTGAGACACTAAATGGGGTCAAGGAGACAGAACAGTTACAGAAAAAGGCTCCTGGCATTTTTGCTGCCTGTGTAGTGAGCTGGACAATAGCTAAACTACCCCGTCATCAGAGGCTAAGTTGGTAGCACAGGTGGATGACTCTGCCATCTGGATATCCAAAGCTTTTAAATGTTGTTTTTGGGAGATTTGGATGACCTGAAGGAAGTGAAAGGCAGCCCTGAGGTCGAGCAAGGTCATCTGGAACTTTTAAAAACAAACAAACATCCTGAAGTGAAGCTGAAGCAGAGAGAGTGCTATTTAACGCTGCTATTTAAAATAAAAATTAGTGCTGATGGGAAAGTGGCCTCCCCCTCTCAGACCTGCGGATGAAGAGTGGACAGTGGTCCACCAGGTAGTGGTGTCACCCAGGTACCATGGGGAAATATTGAGGGGAGTCCACAAAGCCCCATTGGCTGGGCACGTGGTTATCTGGAAGACCCAAGCTTGCATAAGTTGGCATTTTTACTGGGCCCGCAGCCACAAGGCCATGGCGCAGTTCTGTAAAACATGGCACATGTGCCAAATTGTGGGGAAGCCCCAACCTGTGATGAAAGCGGCACCCCAGATTCTCATGCCAGCTTCTGGAGAACCCATCAGGCTGTTGGCAGATTATATGGGGCCTGCTGAAAACGAAAGGTGGCACCTGTACATCTATCTTCTTATAGATGTGGCTCCCTGGTTCCCTAAGAACCAGTCCTGCCCAGGTAGTGGTATATCTTCATCCGATACAGATTACCTGCTGAGATTCAGTTGGATCAGGGGAACAATCTTATGTCCAAAGTTTTCCATGAGTAATCCGGGTATAAAATCTAAAATCCTTCGCCTGCTACCCACAGTCACAAGGGGCTTTAGAACAATCCCGTCAAACCCTCAAGATGATGATCAGGGTATAACCTCATGACTGGGACAAGGGGCTGGGATTTCCCCTGTTTGTCACCTGGGATTCAGTCAGTGAGTCCACTGGCTTTTAGTCCCTTTGTTCATGCCCATAAACTAATTCAAAGAGATCCTTTTGAAATGAATCAAGGAAATGTTCTTAGAGCAAAGATTACATATCCGTGTTCTGGGAGCATCTCACAAGAGCCTGTATCGTGGCCCAGGAACACCTTCAAACTTCACAGATAGTCATGAAAAGACTGGCAGACAAGCATGCTGAGACCTGCACAATTCAGCCAGGGGACCATGTTCTAGTGTCACTACCCTTAGCCTGGCTCAGTGGCTCATATAGAGTAGCGAAGGGTATTGGTGAGGTGAATTATTTACCCCAGACCACAGGGAAAAGAGCAGTCTGCATCACATCATGTTGCAACTGTACCAGAGCCAGGAGGAGGGTAACCAAGCACAGGTCTGTCAGGCAGTAAGGATAGCGGAGGACGAAAGGGATAATGTGGATGGGGCAGAGGGAGGCCTGGACAATTCCCAAATTGAGCCCCTTACTGCCCAGTTAGTGAACACCTAACTATTAGGGAGATTAGACATGGTGCTCTCCTAATTAAACGCAGACCAGAGAGGAGACCTGACAAGACTGTGTTTTAAAGGAGTCTATAGGTACAAACAAGGGTGCATAACGCTCGCCATGCACCACATAGATGTAGGAGAGAGCTCTCCCACAAAACAGCATTCCTATCACCTAGGCCTTGAGAAACTGGCCCAGCTGAAAGCAGAAATATCCAATACATGTTGGAAAACAACCTGATTGAACCTAGTCAAAGTAGCTGGAGTTTCCTAGTCATGTGAATGCCTCAGCCCGATAGTTCAACAAGGCTCTGCATTGACTACAGAAAGGTTAATGCAGTGGCCAGGGTAGACTCCTACCCTATTCCTCACCTGGAGGACAGTATCGACAGGGTCAGAAGTGCCATGTTTATAAGTAAATCTGCTCCAGGGATACTGGCAGGTCCCCTTCATACCCCGGCTGGGCTAAGGAGATCAGCTCGGGTTTGCCTTTTCCAATGCTGAGTTTTGCCATCCAGACTGAGAAATGCTCCTGTCACCTTCCAGAGAATAATGAAGCAGGTTACGGCTGGGTTCCCCAGCTGTGTACTGTATCTTGATGACCTGCTCATACACAGTGACACTTGGAACAGCTGGAAGCCCTTTTTTGAAGATTACAGCTAGCTGGTTTAGTGATAAATCTTGCAAAGAGTGAGTTTGCAATGGGTAACCCACCTCGGGCAGATAGTGGGTCGGACAGGTGTTTCCAAGAACAGCAAAAGTGCAGGAATCCCCCCACCTCCAAGACTAAATGGAAAATCATGTGGTTTTTTGGGATATGTGGCTTCTACTTACTGCAAGTTCATCCCAAACTTCAGCTTGATAACCACCCCATTTACAGACTTGTTACACAAAAAGAAAAGACAAGGGAAGTGTGGTCAGAGGAGTGCCAAGCAGCGTTTGAGAGACTGAAAGTCATCTTAATAAATAAACAGGCGCTAGGTGCCCCAAACTTCAATAAGCCCAATGAGTCCATGGTAGCCATTAATGCTAATGGCCTGGGGGTAGCTGCTGTCCTGCACAAAGATGATCAGTTGGGCATTGAGAGGCCACTGGGGTACTTTTCCAAAAAGTTAAATTGATACCAAAAGAGAGACTCCACGGTGGAGATGAAAACCCTGAAACTATTACAAGCTCGCAAACTCTTTGAAGTACACGTCCACCATGGCTACAAGAGTAGGTCAGAGGCTGGGAATCCTGCAGCGAGTAACTCACCTCCTGACTCCCCAAAGCCTGTCCACCATCTACAAGGCACAAGTCAGGAGTGTGATGGAATACTCCCCACTTGCCTGGATGAGTGCAGCTCCAACTTTGTCCTGGACACCATCCAGGACAAAGCAGCCCACTTGATTGGCACCCCAACTCCAAACATTCACTCCCTTCATCACACATCACGAACAGTAGCAGCAGTGTGTACCATTTACCAGGTACAATGCAGGAACTCACCAAGCCTCCTTAGACAGCACCTTCCAAACCCATAGCCATTATCATCTAGGACAAGGGCAGCAGACACGTGGGAACACCACCACCTGGAAGTTCCCCTCCAAGTCACTCACCGTCCTGACTTGGAAATATATCGGCCATTCCTTCACTGTCGCTGGGTCAAAATCCTGGAACTCCCTCCCTAACAGCGCTGTGGGTGTACCTACACCACATGGACTGCAGCGGTTCAAGAAGGCAGCTCACCACCACCTTCTCGAGCGCAAGTCAGGATGGGAAATAAGTGCTGACCCAGCCAGCGAAGCCCACTTCCCATGAACAAATTAAAGAAAAGGATACAGGGAGACCTTAAGTGAATATAGTCAACAACCCACGAACCTGTGTGGAAAAATTCAAAACCCAGACTGCTTGGCTATTTCAGTGAAGTTTGTTTTTACAGCCCTATCATTTAAAGATCGCCCACACTGCAGGGAGAAGCAATGTGATAGCAGATGCTTTGTCCGGAATTTAACTCTGGTCAGAATTACTTGGTACCAAGATTGTAAAAGAGCACAGCTGTATCAGCTGGATTTAAAGAGTGAATGGGTGTTCATGTGTTTCTTATTGTTTTATCATTTTTTTGACACCTTGTAATGAAACATGTCTACAAGTCACGTTTCATTCCCCGTGAGGTAGATGTGTTTAGTAGAATTTTACTTTCTAATTTAATTGGCTGGACACGTATGGAACTTTTTGAAAAGAACCACTGGCTTACAGCAGCTAACATGCTGCATTCGGGAAGGACACACGCTGCTTTTGGAGACACAGAATCTACAAATCTCAGATGGTGGCTAAAATAAGCCCGGATTGAAACCAGAGAGGTCACGTGACCCTGTCCTTGGGAGTAAAAATATACTAGATTTGAACTAACAGTTGGAGAGACTGCCACAGGGGCAAGAGCCTTACCACCTTTCTTTCTCTGGAACTGAGCTGTTTCTATGTTCCTACGTCCAACGCTTTTGATTGGAAAACCCAGACGACCTCGTTGCTGCAAACCAAGAGTTCCAAAGGAAGATTCCAAATCAACACCACTGTTTCCAAGAGAAAATGGAATCAGCCAGTTCCAGTGAGAAACTGGAGTACTAGCAGCTACTGTGGGAAATGACCCTTCAGCCGGAAACAAGCATTCGAACAATCTGTCAATACATTCTTTGACTTAAAACTTGGCCGAGTAAAAATTAAAGATCTGATACTCTGCAGAGTTTTATTTACTTTTTCCATGCCTGGGAGGAGAGGTTTGTGGGGTTTTTTTTTACATTAGTGGGTAGTTGGACATATTTATACATTTTAAGCCTTTTGCATCTTAGCCTGAGTGAACTTTAGCAATATAACGACCTTTGCATTTGTTCACTTAAGGAACCTGACTGGCTTGTTACTTACGCCAAGCTATACACTGTTAACTATATATTACTGACTTGGCAATATCAGTTTTTTTTTCAATTTAAACTCTTGTTGTAACCAACTCAGGAGTGGGACAAAGAGAGGAATCATTTTATCCCTCCTAATCTGGTCATAAATGACAGAGAAAATATGGGGTCTCAAGCTCATTTTGCAGTCAAAAAGGACTATGTTGGAATAGTTTGGTTCGGCGTCAGACAGTTGCCAGGGAGAGAGGGTTGCACTCAGAGATTGGGGAAAGCAGATTGTGGTTGGGATTTAAGACAATAGTTTTGGTCTTCCCAATAATTAATTTAAGGGAATTTCTGCTCACCCAAGACTGGAGATCTGAGAAGCAACACAGATAGTGGAGGACTAGTAGAGAGGCGATGATGGTTAAGTGGAGCTGGACTTTTGTCAGTATTTATCTGGAACCTGCTGTTGTGTTTTTGATAATGTTGTCATGTGGTAACATGTAGATTAAACAATAGGAGGAAGCCAAGGAGGAGGGCTTCAGAGGCAATGCTACAAACATACAAATTAGGAGCAGGAGTAGGCCAATCGGCCCCTCCAGCCTGCTTGGCCATTCAATAAGATCATGGCTGATCTGATTGTAACCTCAACTCCACATTCCTACTACTCCCGATAACCTTTCACCCCCTTGTTAATCAAGAATCTATCCAGCTCTGCCTTAAAAATATTCAAAGACTCTGCTTCCAACGCCTTTTGAGGAAGAGAGTTCCAAAGATTTATGAGAAAAAAATACTCTCCTCATTTCTGTCTTAAATGAGCGACCCCTTATTTTTAAAAAGTGACCCCTAGATGTAGATTCTCCCAGAAGAGGAAACATCCTCTTCACATCCACCCTGTCAAGACCCCTCAGGATCTTAAAGGTTTCAATCAAGTTGCCTCGCACTCTTCTCAACTCCAATAGATGTGCGCCTAGCCTGTCTAACCTTTACTGATAAGACAACCCACCCATTCCCGCTATTAATCTAGTAAACCTTCTCTGGACACTGGATGGTGTGGAAATGAAAGGAGATGATTCTCTGGCTGTGATTGAATGGAACCAGGCAGGTACAGTCCTGTCCAACTGGACAATGGAGGAGGATCATTGAAGGAGGATAGTATGGTCAGCCATGTTAAAGGCTGCAGACAGGTTGAGAAGGATGAAAAGGATAGTTTTACTATGATCACTGTTTTAAAAGTGAGATAACATGACTTATATGATGGGCAGTGATTATACGCGGTAGCATTACAAATGTTATTATAATTACTCGATACTCAAGCAGTTGTTATTTTTGCAGAATCAGTGGTTAACCACAGGCCGTGGGAAGGTACCACTACATGGTCGAGCACAGTCACTGCACGGGATCCATTTCAACCCATCAGCAGCTGGTGCCCCTGGAAAATCGAGCGCTGATCGCAAGTCTTCAATATAAACCAAACCAAAGGGATAAAAAGGGCAGTTAAATTGAGCTAATAAGTAGAGGTTCCATTTCTTATTAAATTCGTTTTAATTAATATCTCATTATCGTCAAAATTCTTCCTTTTCCTGTGATTCTGATTTCTGCTCCAGTTGTAACAGCTGAAAGGACTGAATGGGATTATCACTGAGATGCTAATGCTTATATATCCTAACACGTGACTGTTAATTTTATGGCTCAATATATGACGTTGTTGTCAGTTTCTTTCTCAGCATCACTATAGGATGGTTCAGTTTCAGTTTAATAGGGACAGACAGGACCCGTGACACTTGACGAATGGGAATCCTGCAAGTTTCAAACCTATTCCACCCTTACTGAGCAGAATGGATTAGATCAGTCTGAGTTACTATTAAACTCTTTCACATTCCCTGGTTTGTGTTATTTCTTTGCAAACAAAGTGAGTAGCTCATACATTGGACTATGATGTGCATTTAAAAAAAATGAATTGATAAAACCAGTAGAAATAAATGAATGTGATTTGATAGCCATTAAAGAAACATGGTTGCAAAGTGACCATGGCTGGGACTTGAATATTCATGGATATTTGACATTTTGGAATGAGAGTAAGAAAGGAAAAGTTGGTGGATGGCTCTGTCAATCAAGGATGAGATCGGTACACTAGTGATAAATGATCTTGGTGCTTCAGAATGTAGGATCAGTTTGAGAGGAGATAAGAAATAATAAATGAAAAGTCACTGGTGGAAGTGGTTTATAGGCCCTCTGACGGTAGCTAGACTCTAAGACAGGGCATAAATCAAGAAATAATGGGGGCTTGTAAGAATAATACTGAAATAATTGTGGGCGATTTTATCTTATAGATTGGATGAATCAAATTGGTAAAATTAGCCTGGAGGATGAACTCATATAGTATATTTGAGACAGTTTCTTAGAACAATACATTCTGGAACCAACCAGGGAACAGGCTGTTTTAGACCTGATAATTTGTAATGAGACAGGATTAATAAATGATCTCCTGGTAAATGATCCTCTAGGTAAGAGTGATCATATTATGATAGAATTTCATATACAGTTTGAGGATGAGAAACGTGGGTTTGAAACTAGTATGTTACACTGAAATAAATGCAGTTACAAGGGTAATAATGTTGTGTTGTTACAATTATATAATGACACCAATAACTCGTAACAGATTGGGTAAACATGTTGTGGGTTCATTTATTAAAACTAGACACACAAGAACAGATATACATAAACAGAGAGCTTGAAGACATCAGCAGCAGAGATGTGTGCGTGCTCTTTGCTCAAAGGGAAAAGTGAAGCTAAGACTGGATCGCCTGTCACTTTTCCTTTCTAGTAATTTTATGATGTTATCCCTTAAAAAGCATATTGCATCAAATAAGACTGAGCTAGCTAAAGTGGACGAGGAAAATACATTATAAGGCATAAGATTCTCAGGGAGCTTGACAGGATAGATGCTGAGAGGGTGTTTCCTCTCATGGGGAGACCTAGAATTAGGGCTCATAGTTTAAAAGTAAGAGGTCTCCCATTTAAGATGGACATGAGGTGAAATTTCTTCTCTGAGAGTCTTTGGAATTCACTACCACAGAGAGCACCAGAGGCTGGGTCATTGAATATACTCAAGACTGAGTTGGACAGATTTTGATGGATAGGGGAATTGAAAGTTATGGGGGTCAGGGAGGGAAGTGGAGTTAAGGCCACAATCACATCAGCCTTGATTTTACTGAATAGAAGAGCAAGTTCGTCGATCCATTTATCAACTAAGTCAGACTGAGCACAAGCACGATAGGCTGAATGGCCTCCTCCCATGCTGGAACATTCTATAGAGCATGGTAGCAGAGGACCTTAAAACACAAACTATCAAGTGCTACTTTCTCAGGTGTAGGATCTTTCAAACATAGAATCAACGAATCACAAACATCATGAGCTGATGTCAAGAATCATTGCCGTAAAACTGTAGAATCCAAACTCCTAGTTTTCACTTTTCCCTAATATCTTTTTTCTTTCATGGGATGTGGGTGTCACTGGCAGCAAGGTCAGCATTTGTTGCCCATCCCTAGTTGCCCTTAAACTGAGTGTCTCGCTCGGCCATTTCAGAGGACATTTCTGTGGGTCTGGAGTCACATGTAGGCCAGACCGGATAAGGACGGCAGATTTCCTGCCCTAAAGGGCATTAGTGACCCAGATGCATTTTTACAACAATCGTTTCATAGTCACTATTACCAAGACTATCTTTTAATTCCAGATGTTTTTATTAATTGAATTTAAATTCTACCAGCTGCCACTGTGGGATTTGAATCTATGTCCCCAGACGTTATCTTAGGCCTCCAAATTACTGGTCCATTGAAATTACCACACCACCACCAATTCGCCCTAATCGATAGGGCCTGATAATAAATCTGAAATTACAACAGCTGGGAAAATGTGAAATTGTTCACTTTGGCAGGTAGAATAAAAAAGCAGAGTAACTTAAACAGAGAAAGGCTGCAGAATTCCGAAGTGCAGAGGGATCTAGGTATTCTCGTGCATGAGTCACAAAAGGTTACTATGCAGGTACAGCATGTAATCAAGAAGGTTAATGGAATACTATCCATTATTACAAGAGGACTTGAACATAAAAGTAACAAAGTTATGCTTTAGTTATACAGGGTATTGGTGAGACCGCATCTCGAATACTGTGCGGTTTTGGTCTCCTTATTTAAGGAAGGATATAAATGTACTGGAGGTGGTTCAGAGGAGGTTTACTAGATTGATACCTGGAATGAGTGGGTTGTCTTATGAGGAAGAATAGACAGACTGGGCTTGTTTCCACTGGAGTTTAGAAGAGTGAGGGGTGATTTTATTGAAGTATATAAGATCTTGAACGGTCTTGACAAGGTGAACTTGGAAACGATGTTTCCTTTTGTGGGTGAACCAGAACTAGGGGGCACTGTTTTAAAATTCGGGGTCAATATTAGGACTGAGATGAGGAGAGATTTTTTTGAGGGTTGTACAACTTTGGAACTCTGTCTCAGAAGGTGGTGGAGGTGGGGTCATCGAATATTTTTCAGACGGAGGTAGATTCTTGTTAGGCAAAAGAATCAACCGATTATCTGAGATACATGGGGATGTGGAATTTGAAACACAAACAGATCAGCCATGATCTTACTGAATGGTGGTGCAGGGGGCTGAATGGCCTACTTCTGCTCCTATTTCATATGTTCATATATGTTCAAACATTAGGGGATGTGGATTGAATCTTAAGAAGGAAAGCAGTCAGACAATTTAGATTTGGTTATGTTACCCAATAGGTGGTGAATGTGTTAAACATTTACCAGAAAGTGGGGGAGGTGGAAAAACATAATCAGATATTTAAGGAAGTATGTGAAGTGAAATGAAATGAGTTTGAGATGGTCAGATTGTGAAATCTTTTCCAGTTCGGTATTTTCCTATTTCCAAATGGAAATACTCTCCTCCTCTACATTCTCTCAGGCCTCCTAATATTAGCAGCTGATTTTTCAATTAGAAACTGAAATACATGGTCCAGCCATGGAGTGAAGATGGTTTTTTACTGACACAAGCTTCTAAAACTGTCTCTCTTCCATTTAACAGATAAAAATGCAACATAAAAACATTCAGACACCACACTGCCCGGCAGTCTGAAAAGAACATTTCAAACCTGAAGCAAGCTATCCAGCGATAGTAAACAATCCGGAATGCAGTTGTGTGTTTTACCAGTGAAAATGTTGTCGTACAGCCTCAGTCTAACAGTTGAAAAATAAATCAGCAGAGCAAACAAGTTGTTTTAATTGAGCACCTTTAATCTAGTAAAATGTCCCAAGGCATTTTACAGAGCTCATCTATTCCAGGAATTTTCTCCACCAATTTTATCCTCTGGGGTAGTTTGGAGTCTAATGTTCTGACCTGGTCTCACTTCAAGTCAAGCTACAGATGCCAGATTTTATTTCCCCAGATTTATCTTTCCTGCTCAAATTAAATTGACAATACTGGAATCCTGAATTATTTGTTGCACAAACTTACCCTTGAATGATTATCAGATGCAGAAGAATCATGAACCAATTTCCAGAAAGTAACCAACTCTTGTGAGACAAACATGTTTTGACTGTTAGTTGAGAATGAATGTGTGTCAGGCTGGGGGTCATGGTAGAGTTTGTTTCACAGGAGGTCTAAAGCACTTAGTTGATCCTGTGAAGAGAAATAAAACATCAATGTTATAGTTGTAGCTTCAGCTCTGTGGATCAAAGCGAAATACTGGCGAGTACAAGAATCTGGAGCAAGTTTGGACATCTTTACAGTCCAAAACCAGAAAAGAATGATGTAGCCCATTGAAATGGCATTTAAGCCTAGGCCATTATGTGACTTGTTATCTGCTTTGTTCTGCTTACTTGAGATTCCTTGAGTCAAAAAATCTTGTTCTTCTTTCATTTCTCCTTTTCTCTATTGCTCTTGTCCACTTATTCTCCTTCATTTTGTCTTTTTTCTCCTATCGCTCTTTTCTCCATCATCCTCTAACCTTTCTTCTTCCTCTTTTCTATTCATATTCACTCACTCGCATTTGGAGCCCCTCAGCTTAACCAAGGTACAGCAAATTTATTTGATTATTACAATTAATTCAAAATATATCAGAATGGAGTCAATGGTGATTAATTGGAGCTGACTGTGAGTGTCTCACATGAGTGATCTGGATTGAATATGTAGGTAGGTTCATCAATCACAAAAAGGGTCACATGTGGCATTGAGATTCTGGTTAAGCAGCCCTGTCCCAACTGATCAGTTCAGGTTTAGATAAAACTGAATAATCCACGTGATCCCTCAAGTCCGTTATTTACTGTGCACAAATGGATTTGAGGACTCTGCCTGTACCCAAGTTCCCATTATCTTACAAGCTATCACAATCCCTGATTGTTCATCATTGGACTTTGGCCAAGAGCAGTCATGGTTCAGTCCTTGTGCAGAGAGGTTTAGATTCTTTCCAGCATTTCTGCACATTAATCCAGAGAGCAACAGACGGGGCCATTGATATCCAATCATTGGGGAGGATTAAAAGAGGAGGTACTAGAAAAAATTAACTGTGGTTCAAACAAAAGGTAGGATGAGGGAGTCCTGATAGAGGTCTGAATCATTTTAATGGATGCAGAATATTTGAAATTAAGAAAATTATTCCATTAGATACAGCTATCAAAAGGAAATAGGCAGATTATTTTTGAAGTAAGAATCACAAACTCATACAGCCCAAAGGGGACCATTCTGCTCTTCATGCCAATGCTAACTTTTCATCAATTTGCTATCAAGTTCCTCTCATTCCCCCTGCTCTTTCCCTATAGCCCTGCAAACTTCTCCTTTTCAAATACTTATCAATTTCCTTTTGAAAATTAGAATGGAATCTGCTTCCAAACCCCCAATCCTTTTAGTCAGTGCATTAAAATCACAACAACTTGCTCTGTTTATAATAAAGTTCCTCTGGTTCTTTTTCTAATTATCATGTGTATATTAGTTACCGGCCCTTCTCCAAGTGGAAACAGTTTCTCATAAAATTACAAGAAAAACCCTCCTGATTTTGAATACCTCTGTGAAACCTCCCCAAAACCACCTCTGTTCTAAGGAGAACAATTTTAGCTTCTCCAGTTGCTCCACATAACAGAAGTCCCTCATTTCTGGTACCATTCTAGTAAATCTCCTGTGTACCTTCTGCAAGGCATTGTCAACTGCCTAACTTTGTTCAAATTCAAACTGAGCAGGTCAGCTGTGGAATGAACCAGCGGATGACTGTTCCCTCCTAACAATTACACTGAAAACCCATTTTAAGATTGTCAGTTGGGTTTGCAGTGTGGCTCACCTACGCATACTAGAAGCGACATATATTCACACACACAGCCCTGTCCTATGCAGACAGAAGGAACTTGTCCACACCCTGTGCCATTTTCAACTAAACAAGAGCTTAGGGAACAGTCATTCCCTGGTTCATCCCCCAGGGCAATGCCTTGACCAATCAGAGTTGACCTGCCCAGTTTGAATTTAAACAAAGCTGGGCAGTTAACTGTTCCATGCTGCATTCTCCATGGCAATGCCTCCACCAATCAGCACTCTTTTCTCAGGCAGTATAAATTGTTGTTCCTCTGTTATTGTTGGTATTTTTTTTTGTGAGCTATCCTGATGAGTGCTAGACAAAAAGCTTTGATAGCATGTCTCTTTTTTCAGCAATACTCAAGTTCTGGACTACCAAATGATGATTTATACAACTAAGGGGGTTGGCAGATTGGTGCAACAGATCATGGTAGGTTAAAAAAAAATGACTGGATGAGATCCTATTAGGAAATGGAATACTGGGTTGTTAATTCCCAAATCACAATAAGGGAATCAATAGGTAGTTTGGAACAAAGGCATTCCTTGAATATCACTGTATCAAACTTCTGGAACTCACTCCATAACAGCACTGTAACCTTCACCATAAAGACTGCCACACTTCAAGAAGGAGGCTCACCACACCCCTCTGGAGGGTAACTGGGGATGGGCAATACCATTTGACTTTGCTAGTGATGCCTAGATCACAGGAATTAATGAAAAATGGCAAAGATCTTCTGATCTGATCTAGCAAGTTTCTTCTGCAGTCTCATTCATGTCTTTATAATTCCTTGAAGGGTCACCTGTGGCTCAGTTGTGAGTCTCTATCTTCTGAATCAGAAGGTTATAAGTTCAGCTCTACGACTTGTGCAAAAGAATCAAGGCTAATACTCCATTGTGGAACCATCGAACTGCCTGGACCCTGAGGTGAACTTAAAAGATCCCAACGAGTGAAGGAGTTTGAGTGCAGATTGGGAGGTCAACCAACACTCCCGCATTCACTTTTCGCTGGTGTGACTGGGTATTAATCAGAAATGGGAACCGTGGCCAATATTCACCTCTGGGAGCAGAAAAGTGAAAGATTTTCACCTAAAAGTACACAAGTTTTGCAATGAAATTGTTATGGGCTACGGGTGAAAATTAGATGGACAAATTCTCTCAGGTTTCTGTCCATTTTGATAATGTATCTTTTGCCATCACTTTAAGCTGTAATAGGATAGTCCAATAACACCATAGGGCAGACATTACATGAATAGGAACATAGGAAACAGAAGCAGGAGCTGCTGAACCTACTCCATCATTCAAAGAGATTATGGCTGATCATCTATCTCTATTTTTCCCCACTATCCCTTGATGTCATTAGCATCCAGAAATTCATCGATTTCTGTTTTGAACATGCTCAATGACTGAGCTTCCACAGCCCTCTGGGGTTGAGATTCACCACCCTCTGCAGAAATTCCTCCTAATCTCAGTCTTAAATGGCCTCCCACTTATTCTAAGGCTGTATCCCATGGTTCTAGACTCACCAGCTGGGGAAACATCCACCTGCATCTATCCCGTCACACCCTGTAGGAATTTTGTGTTTCAATGAGATCACCTCTCATTCTTCAAAACTCTTATTAGAGAATACAGGCCCACTTTCCTCAATCTCTCCTCATAAGACAATCTCGACATCCCAGGGTGAACCTCCCTTGCGCTCCCCCTGTGGCAAGTATATCCTTCCTTAGATAGGGAGACCAAAACTGTACACAATTCTCCAGATGCAGCCTCACCAAGACTCTCGATAACTGTAGCAAGACATCTTTACTCCTGTATCAAACCCCCTTGTGATGAAGGCCAATATACCATTTACCTCCCTAACTGCTTGCTGCACCTGCATGCTAGCTTTTAGTGACTCACGAACAAATACACACAGGTCCTTTTGGACATCAACACTTCCCAACCTCTCACCATTTAAGAAATACTCTGCCTTTCTGATTTTTTCCAACTATTATGCCGCAGCCAATGGTAAAGGCTGAGTTGTTCAAATCCCAGCGGGAAACTCGAAACATCTGTCATAATCCATTTTTGTAATTTGTATGTTTCAAGATGCAGGCTTTGAATGCAGTTGTAATCAGACCACCGAGTCGCAAGAGGTTTTTTTATAAAACTAAATGGAACATTTATTAACACAAGAAAATTTATAAGCACATACATATGTCTACAAAATTACTACTATAATAACTACAAAAATCCCCTAATCTGTCAGTTACACCCTGTTTAAGGCAACAGTAAAACTCATAGATTTATTCATAGATTTAAAATGACCCCAGGCAAAGCACATTTGACCTTATGAATTCAAAATGAGGTTCCTTTGCAGACACACTTGCAGTACACCTGCTTAGATCTTAAATGCCTCTGTCTTACACACACACAATCTCCTTTCTGTTAATACCCAGCTTTTCCTTTGAATGTAAATTTCCTGTTGTATTACTAGGTTTTAAACGTCACAAATTCTTACATTTTCATCCCACTAATTTTATTAGTAATATAAACACATTGCTTGGCATCTACCAGCTCGGTGCAAGATTTTATTCCACCCTTAAATGTTTATACAATAAATGCAAATGTACACTTGACCTTTTTAACTTCCTTACTGTTTACCTACTTAACATCTCAAAACTAGTTCACATCAAAGCACCCAGACTAGCTGGCTTTAATCCAATTAAGACACACACACAGACACCACTAAACTCTATTTTTAAAAAATAATTCCCAATAATATTATAGACATTAATCTCTTCATGCACTACCAAATGGATAACTTCACACTGATTCACATTCTATTCCATCTGTCACACTCTTGTCCACTCACTTAGCCTGTCTAAATCTCCTTGAAGCCTTCTTTACAAATAAGTAAACTGAGCACTGAAGTGTAATTGATCATTGGGAAAATAATTTGTTCCCCACATTATTTTAGCAGATACATTTCTCAGTCTTGCAGCTCCCCTGGTAGAAATATTGTGAAAATATGTAAATAGACGGATGTTAGGAAATTCTTCGATATCAGTTTTTCGAGGGTGCCAGGTGAATGGAATTCCCACCACATGTACACCTGTGCAGCCATCGAGAGGAAAAAAACTCTGCCATGAGGCCATATTTAGTAACCCAACTGCCTGGGTTAAGGTGTTCAGCATCATTCGTGCCTCCTCAGATACTGAAGCAGTCCATGTCCAAATGCAGCAAGACCTGGGCAATATGCAGGCTTGGGCTGACAAGTGACAAATAACAATCATTCCACACAAGTGTCCAAATGACCATCTCCAACAAGAGAGAATCTAACCATCGCCACTTGACATTCAATGGCATTACCATTGCTGAATCCCCCTTATCAACCTCCTGGGGCTTACCATTGATCAGAAACTGAACTGGACCAGCCACATAAATACAGTGGCTACAAGAACAGGTCAGAGGCTGGAAATCCTGCGATGAGTAACTCACCTCCTGACTCCCCAAAGCCTGTCCACCAACTACAAGGCACAAGTCAGGAGTGTGCTGGAATACTCCCCACTTGCCTGGATGAGTGCAGCTCCAACAACACTCAAGAAGCTCAACACCATCCAGGACAAAGCAACCGTTTGATTGGCACCACATCCACAAACATTCACTCCCTCCACCACTGACGCACAGTAGCAGCAGTGTGTACCATCGACAAGATGCATTGCAGGAATTCACCAAGGCTCCTTAGACAGCATCTTCCAAACCCACGATCACCACCATCTAGAAGGACAAGGGCAGCAGACACATGGGAACACCACCACCTGGAAGTTCCCCTCCAAGTCTCTCACCATCCTGACTTGGAAATATATCGGCTGTTCTTTCACTGTCACTGGGTCAAAAATCCTGGAACTCCCTCCCTAACAGCACTGTGGGTGTACCTACACCACAGGGACTGCAGTAGTTCAACTTCTTTCGAGTACAATCACAGTTCTTGGTTTTCCAGGAGTGGGACATGAACCCACAACCCTCTGATCAGATTGCAGCTCTTTTCGAGTACAATCACAGTTCTTGGTTTCCGGGAGTGGGACATGAACCCACAACCCTCTGATTCAAAGGCGAGGGTGCTATGAACTGAGCCACAGCTGACACCTCCCTACCCACATTGCAGCTCTTTTCGAGTACAATCACAGTTCTTGGTTTCCGGGAGTGGGACATGAACCCACAACCCTCTGATTTTTTTTTTATTGTAAAAATATACTTTATTCATAAAAAATCTTCAATCACATTCAAAACCATTTCAAAAACAACATTACAAGGGTACAATCCAGGTTAAACTTTTACAAAATGTATCACCAGGTGCATCAGTACAAACAATATTACAATCATTTACAGCCTTTCATTTTGATCTGTACAGCCCGAGGGGCTCTAAACAGTTCCCAGTCTCTCGGTGCGCTGTGGTAGAAAGGTCTTAGACAGCGACCCTTCCCCATTGCGCCTTTGCGGCAGCTGCCCCAAGCTTTAGTGCGTCCCTCAGCACGTAGTCCTGGACTTTGGATTGTGCCAGTCCGCAACAATCGGTCGGGGACAACTCTTTGTGCTGGAAGACCAACAAGTTTCGGGCAGACCAAAGCGCGTCTTTCACCGAGTTGATGATCCTCCAGCTGCAGTCGATGTTTGTCTCGGTGTGTGTCCCTGGGAACAGCCCGTAGAGCACAGAGTCCTGTGTCACAGAACTGCTCGGGATGAACCTCGACAGCAACCACTGCATCTCTCTCCAGACTTTCTTTGCAAAGGCACAATCCACAAGGAGGTGAACAACGGTCTCTTCCCCACCACAGCCACCTCGAGGGCATCGTGCAGAGGGGGTGAGACTCCTGGCGTGTAGGAAGGATCTGACGGGGAGGGCCTTTCTCACCACCAGCCAAGCTACGTCTTGGTGCTTGTTGGAAAGTTCTGGCGATGAGGCATTCTGCCAAATGACTTTGACAGTCTGCTCGGGGAACCATCCCACAGGGTCCACCCTCTCCTTATCCCTCAGGGCCTCTAGGACGTTACGTGCTGACCACTGCCTGATGGACTTGTGGTCAAAGGTGTTTTTCTGCATAAATTTTTCCACCAGGGACAGGTGGTACGGCACGGTCCAACTACTTGGAGCGTTCCGCGGCAGCGTGGCCAGACCCATCCTTCGCAACACCGGGGACAGGTAGAACCTCAGCACGTAGTGACACTTGGTGTTTGCGTACTGAGGGTCTACGCACCGCTTGATGCAGCCACACACAAAGGTGGCCATCAGTATGAGGGCGATGTTGGGCACGTTTTTTCCCCCTTTATCTAGAGGCTTGTACATCGCGTCCCTGCAGACACGATCCATTTTCGACCTCCAGATAAAGCGGAAGATGGCTCGAGTGATCGCCATCGCGCAGGAGTGTGGAATGGGCCAGACCTGCGCCACGTACAGCAACAGCGAGAGTACCTCACACCTGATGACCAGGTTCTTACCCGCAATGGAGAGGGAGCGCCGCTCCCACATGCCCAGTTTCCTTTTCACCATAGCCACTCGCTCCTTCCAGTTTCTAACGCATGCCCCGGTCCCTCCGAACAACCCTCTGATTCAAAGGCGAGGGTGCTATGGACTGAGTCACAGCTGACACCTCCCCTGCTGTAGTTCAAGAAGGCAGCTCACCACCACCTTCTCAAGGTGCAACTAGGGATGGGCAATAAATGCTGGGCCCAGCCAGCGACGCCCACATCCCGTGAATGAATAAATAAAACAAACCCTAATAAGGTCCAGTAAAGTCAGGATCATAAAGATAACAAAGTGCCGGAAAAACTCAGCAGGTCTGAGAGAAACGGAGTTAACCTTTCGAGACCAATGTGAAGAAGTTTCGAATGTTTATTTCAGATTTCCAGCATTTGCAGTATTTTGTTGGTTTTAAAGTTGGGATCATATTAGGCAGTTTACCATTGGCAGCCCCGAATACTGAGTAACACTGTGTGTACCTGCAGAGGGTATCTGGGCAGAATTATACGTAGAGACTTTAATGCTGCAGACACACATTCCCCCTTTAAAATGCGAATGTATGGACTCCCCGCGATCGGCGGGAGGGGAGAGTACTTTGGAATCTGTGTTTGCAGTGACAGGGTCAGAGCAGCGATTAAACATTGCACAAGACAGAACAAAGCTGCCAGTTGGAAATGAGAGCTCTGTTCAGACGCAGTGAGAAAGTGGAACCACCTAACCGGGCAATAAGTCTGCAAATCCGAGATGTTGTCGAGAAATCTCCACACAATGAATAAAGAGGGATTGACATGTAGCAAAGGGAGGAGCCTCCGCTTTCTGCTGCTTCTAGTCGGCCTCCTCCTGCTTATCTACTTTACAAACTTCAGCAACCGTGAGTATAAAGGATTATCCAGGTACATGTTCAATGGGAGCTGAAAGTTAATGTCCACCTTCCACTGACAATCTCGGTCGTTGAGGATCATAGTAACCGAGGGTTAGAGATAGGACTCGTGTTGACTCGGTGAAGTGCCTGGTGACCATGTTCCTGATCATTAAATCCATACTCAAAACAAAAATAAAAATACCTGGAAAAACTCAGCTGGTCTGGCAGTATCTGTGGAGAGGAACACAGTTAATGTTTCGAGTCCGTATGACTCTTCAACAGAACTAAGACATATAGAAAAGAGGTGAAATATAAACTGGTTTAAGGGGGGGTGGGACAGATAGAGCTGGATAGAGGGCCAGTGATAGGTGGAGATAGCCATACTGTCCAGTCCATACTGTCGCGTTGTGATCCTCCCCACAATAACATAAGTAGGAGTTTGTCTAGGGAGCAGGGGACTAAGGGGTAATATCTGGACAAGACTGCAGTTGTAAAGCTGAAACGGAACACAAGGGAACAAATTTATCCACACCAAAAAAAATAGGTTTGAAGTGAGGGTTAGGATTAGTTAGTCAGCCAGCTAGGTTTAGTGAAAGGGTTAGGGCTAGAAAGAGTGTTCCAGGTAAGGCTCGAGTTACTAATAGAGGTAGGGTTAGTGATAGAGTTAGGGTTAGTGATCAAATTAACACCATTAACTAAGTGTTCAGGTTAAGTCACTCACCATCCTGACTTGGAAATATGTCGGCAGTTCCTTCACTGTCACTGGGTCAAAATCCCGGAACTCCCTCCAAAGTTCTTGGGATTACTCTTCCAGTCCAAATAGTTTCAACATTGACTGAGGAATAGTCCAGGCCTTAGCTTGTAATTGGATTAATTGTAATAACAGCAATGTAACAGCACCCACAGCAAAACATATCTCCAGCCATAAGAAATGTTCACATGAATGGTTGAAATTGCTTTGCCCAGATTACAGAAACACGAATGGCATAGCACAGAAAGCAGTCATTCAGCAGGATGAAGTTTCAGGCCTTGGTACCCAATTTGGCTTTTTGATTTTTGCACCCAACACATTTAACGTTTGTGTATTAATGTGAGAAACTATCATGCCCCATAGTCATGGACATCATTCAAGGATGGTGTCTACTCAGAGTTGTATGCTTCTGCAATGGGTCTTCATGTCAGTGAACAGACTGATTCTTGACCTCGCCAGGTAGCGGGATCCAGAGCGCAGGATTTGTTTCTTTCCTTTTCTGCCTCACCATTAAGGTATTTGGATTCAAAGCTGGATGCAGCTTTATGGACAAGTTGTCACCATTTTTAACTATTGGTCACAAACTCTTTCCAGTCACTAGTGTCAATGCTGCCCCACTTCGAGAACTGTCTTTGAAGTACTTTCTTTGTCCTCTTGGAGCACTGGCCGTTTGAGAATTGAGGAAACAAGCCATCTGGATACAGAGCCCAGCCCATTGGTAATTGATTTTACAGGAGTTTTGTCAGAACGTCTGTAGAACTGGCTTCAAGAAGAACATTAGCCTTTGTTTGATGGTCCTCCCATTGAATCTGGAGGATGCAGCGAAGGCATTGCTGATGGAATTCCCCTAGTGCTCTTAAGTGTTGCAGGAAGATAGTTCAGGTCTCACTGCAGTATAAGTGTGGTGATGACAATTGCTCTGTACATGAGGGCTCTTTTTGTTGACTTCCAGAGTCTTTGTTGTCAATCATTCACTGCCATAGTTTGTAGAAGGCTGATTGGCACATCTGATCCAGTGTTGGAACTCCTCATCAAACATGGCCTTTGGGAGAGGTGGATGCTAAGGTATGGGAGGTGTTAAACTTATTCCAGAGTATCTCCTTCAACATATATGGGAGGAGGAACATTTGGCTGACCAGCTGTGGTTTTATATATGGCTCAGTATCACATGAAGCAGAGCCCAACTTTATAACATTTATATCCAGACTGTACTGTAAACCAATGTCCAACACTTATTTTTGGTTTTTATTGTTTCCTGCAGCCCAATTTCATCAGTTAAATGCTCAGGGATCAGGGACTGAAAACAGGAAAAAGGAGCATCACATAAACAAGGTATGACCACTACCCACAGTGAACACCATCCCCCGATAATGTCAAACCCCTGCCCCCAGTGTAGATGTATGTGTTTGTCTGTAGGGTCCTGAGGAAGTGCTGCATTGTTGAAAATGCTGCTTTACCTAGAAAGGGAATTTTACAGATCCCCACCCTCGCCACTGCAAACCTGCTGGTGGGGGGACCATCAAATTCTGTCTATAGATTTATTTTAATTTAAAATTAATTGTAGCTTAACAGCCAATAAATATGCAAATACAAACAGACATACGAATTAGAAGCAGGACTAGGCCACTCGAGCCTGCTCCTCTATTCAATAAGATCATCGCTGACCTGATTGTAACCTCAACCTCACATTCCTTCCTACCCCCGATAACCTTTCACCCCCTTGTTTATGAAGAATCTATCTAGCTCTGCCTTAAAAATATTCAAAGACTTTGCTTCCACTGCCTTTTGAGGCAGAGAGTTCCAAAGACTCACAACCCTCATCTCTGTCCTAAATGGCTGACCCCTTATTTTTAAACAGTGACCCCTAGTTCTAGATTCTCCCACAAGAGGAAACATCCTCTCCACACCCACCCTGTCAAGATCCCTCTTATATGTTTCAATCATGCCACCTCTTATAAATGCTGGCTTATCCAGCGATGCCCACATCCCATGAATTAAAAAAAACTCTTCTAAACTCCAGTGGATACAAGCCTAGCCTGTCCAACCTTTCCTCATAAGACAACCCACCCATTCTGGCTATTAATCTAGTAAACCTTCTCTGAACCAATGCATTTACATCCTTCCTTAAATAAGGAGACCAATACTGTACACAGTATTCCAGATGTGGTCTTACCAGTGCCCTGTATAACTGAAGCATAACCTCCCTATTTAATATTCAATTCCCCTCACAATAAACAATAACATTCTATTAGCTTTCATATCAAATTATGCAGTGTGTTCTCACTAGTTCCCACCTGAGGTGTGGTGCCCAGAAATGAACGGTGTCCACAGATGGGTCTTACTGAGGATTATAAAACTCTAGCACAACTTCTGCACTTTAAATTCCAGCCCCCTTATGACAAATGCCAATATTCAGTTAGCCTTTTGGGCTACTTTTTGTACCCGTGTACATGGAGACTCAAGTCCAATTGCTTCTCCCACAGATACTAGTGCCTCATCATGAAAAAAACATTTGGATTCATCCTTCTCAGATTCAAAGTGGAAGACCTTTCCCAACTTGAAAGACATCTTTAATAGATCTTTCCACTCACTTAAATCTGCCCATGTCCCGTCACAATTGTTACTCCCATATACAAAACTTACTGTCCCTCCTGATTTAGAGCTTTCAGCAAACTTGGATATTTGGGCTTGATAAATCAGATGGGAAAAGATGAGTAGCTCATACAGTGTTTTAGGGATACTTTCTTAGAACAGCACATTCTGGAGACAATGAGAGAGCAGGCTATACTAGACCTGGTATTGTGCAACGAGACAGGACTAATTAATGATCTCATAGTGAAGGAGACAGCAGACAAACTGAAGCATGATTCACAAAATGCTAGTATGCAGGTACAGCAAGTAATTAGGAAAGCTAATGGAATATTATCATTTTTGCAACAGGAATTGAATATAAAAGTAGGGAGGTTATGCTTCACTTGTACAGGACACAGATGGGACCACATCTGGAGTACTGTGTACAGTATTGTTCTCCTTATTTAAGGAATGATGTAAATGTCTTGAAAGCAGTTCAGTAAAGGTGTATTAGACTAATACCAAAAATGGGCAGGTTGTCTTGTGAGGAAAGGATGGACTGGCTAAGTTTGTATCCACTGCAGTTTAGAAGAGTAAGAGGCGACTTGATTGAAACCTTTAAGATTCGGAGGGGTCTTGATAAGGCAGATGTGGAGAGGAAGTTCCCTCTTGTGGGAGAGTCTAGAACTAGGGGTCACTGTCTAAAAATAAGGGGTCACTATTTAAGACAGGGATGAGGAGAAATCTTTTCTCTCAGAGGGTAGTGAGTCTTTGGAACTCCCTTCCTCAAAAGGCAGTGGAAGCAGAGTCTTTGAATATTTTTTTTAAGGCAGAGCTAGATAGGTTCTTGTTAAACAAGGAGGTGAAAGGTTATCAGGGGTAGATGGGATGTTACTTTCAGATTAGCCATGATCTTATTGAATGGCAGAGCAGGCTCGAGTAGTCTACTGCCGCTCTTAATTCCTATGTTTGTATATTCTTATTCTATCCGTTCATATAAGTTATTAACATATGATGATAACCTTAGGTCTCCCTAGAGAAACCACTTGATGCATCCTGCCTACATTTTTAATGAGACATTAAATCAAATCTTTCTGCCCTCTCGGACACAAAAGATCCCAGGGCACTTTCCAAAGAGCAGAGGAGTTCTCACATTATCCTGGCCATATTTCAATCAACACTACTAAATTCAGAAACTGACCTTGCTGCAGTTTGTGGGAAGTTGCTGTACACAGATCAGTTGCTATGGTTCCCCCAATTACAAAAAAAATTACACTTCAAGAGTGACTGTGAAACACTCTAGGATGTCTTAGCATCATGAAGGGAGCTATATAAAATCTAGTGATTTATTTTGCATTTACATTATAAGGTACATAACTAAGTGACCTGGGTATGCAGACGGTATGAGTCACGTCATTGTGAGTATATCTCTAACAGTGAGTAGGGTGTAGCAAGCTATCCCCAACTCATACACCAAAGACACACAGGAAAAGGAAGCAGTAGTAGGTATGAGTAATAGGTATTAAGGATAACTAACTCCATTTTAATAGCTATTTCTTGTTCTTGTGTCCTTTGATGACTGGAAGTAGAACATGGATGCTTCAGATTCAGTGAATTCTGTGGATAAAAATCACAGAGGAAAGTGTGACAGCAGCAGTTTCCAGCTCAAACATGTTCAAACTGCTTTCCAGGCTTGTGTGACAAAGAATGAAGATATTTTGCTTAAAAGCTACCTCGAAGGATGGACAGAACTCCAAAAGTAAGCAAACAAAATAGTAATGAAATCATCTTCATTTGACAACAGAGATGGAGATGGCAAGGTAATGGACAGGAAAATCCAGAGAGCAGCAGATTATTGTGGTACAGAGGGAACATGAGACAAGACTCCTGGTGTTAGAGAAGCCCAGAATATCTGTGGGATGTAAGCCGGGGAAAATGACTGAAGTAATATGGGTAAGGCAAAGGACAAATATTCTGAAGTTAGCATGCAGGGCCATGGGGAGCTAGAGGAGCTTGGAGGGAACAGGAGTGAAGGGCACATGAGATCTTCCATACATGAGGATCTGAGCTACTGGGTTCTTGATTAATTGAGGCCTGCAGAGGCCGGAGGCAGAGACACCAACGAGGAGATCTTTAGAAAAGTCAATTCTCAAATGATAAGGTATGATCTGGGATTTCAGCAGGACAGGAATAGTAATGTAGCTGGGTTTCATTATGGAAATGGAAAACTTGTCAATACATTTAATGTTTTTTTTTGTAAAAATATACTTTATTCATAAAATATCTTCAATCACATTCAAAACCATTTCAAAAACAACATTACAAGGGTACAATCCAGGTTAAACTTTTACAAAATGTATCACCAGGTGCATCAGTACAAACAATATTACAGTCATTTACAGCCTTTCATTTTGATCTGTACAGCCCGAGGGGCTCTAAACAGTTCCCAGTCTCTCGGTGCGCTGTGGTAGAAAGGTCTTAGACAGCGACCCTTCCCCATTGCGCCTTTGCGGCAGCTGCCCCAAGCTTTAGTGCGTCCCTCAGCACGTAGTCCTGGACTTTGGATTGTGCCAGTCCGCAACAATCGGTCGGGGACAACTCTTTGTGCTGGAAGACCAACAAGTTTCGGGCAGACCAAAGCGCGTCTTTCACCGAGTTGATGATCCTCCAGCTGCAGTTGATGTTTGTCTCGGTGTGTGTCCCTGGGAACAGCCCGTAGAGCACAGAGTCCTGTGTCACAGAACTGCTCGGGATGAACCTCGAAAGCAACCACTGCATCTCTCTCCAGACTTTCTTTGCAAAGGCACAATCCACATTTAATGTTTTTTTTTGTAAAAATATACTTTATTCATAAATTATCTTCAATCACATTCAAGACCATTTCAAAAACAACATTACAAGGGTACAATCCAGGTTAAACTTTTACAAAATGTATCACCAGGTGCATCAGTACAAACAATATTACAGTCATTTACAGCCTTTCATTTTGATCTGTACAGCCCGAGGGGCTCTAAACAGTTCCCAGTCTCTCGGTGCGCTGTGGTAGAAAGGTCTTAGACAGCGACCCTTCCCCATTGCGCCTTTGCGGCAGCTGCCCCAAGCTTTAGTGCGTCCCTCAGCACGTAGTCCTGGACTCACAATCCACATTTAATGTAGGAAAAATGACCCAAGGTGCTTCACTGCAGTGCAATATGCTAAAAATTGACACTGAGCCGAAGAGTATGACAGGAAACCAACATCTTGGTCAAAATGGTAGATTTTGATAGGCTTTCAAGAGAGGTTTATCAAGAGAATTCCAGAGTTTGGGGCCTAGACGGTTAAAGGTGCAGCAAATAATGATGGGAAAAAGAGTGGGGATTAAGCCTCTAAGAGGTTAGAGTGGAGAAATTCTCACCTTTAGGAACGTTTAACACCATCGCGCCCCCTCATTGGCTGGTTATGGAATCCAATGTTGCCCTCTGCTGGCACACAAGTGACATGACACCCAACTTGCAAAGTTATTGTAGAATCACCAGACACCAAGAAATACCGAACTATTTGTGAACAAAAACAGGAGATTGGCCCATTACAGCCATCTCCTATGAGTTGCCTAGTCCAATCCAACTCACTTATCTCATTGACCAATGATGGGTAATTAAGTCCACCCACTTTGCCTGATTGTTGTCAATGAGAACATGTTGGGGAGGGGAGGTGGGGAGCCAATAATCTTTTACTGTTGGCTGTGATAATTCTACATGAAATGACCTTAAAGTAGCCTTAACTCATATGAAGGAACTTTCATACTGATTATATAGATGTGTTTGTGAAGACTACCTAAAAACACACATTTATAGCTTTCTTAGTGAATACCAAAAAAGACAAATCTTCATCTGTTATGTTGAAATACAAAGTAACAAAAGCAATTACTGATCAGGCAGATTCACAGTAAACGTGTCGCAAATTTGCCACTACTGGGTAAAATGATTTAGAAAGGCTGGCATGTGAAGTGGAATCAGTGCTGTCGTGTAAAATTCAGAGCATGAGCCTGAGAATATTGTAGAGCAGTGTGGAGAGGGATACTCTCTATCTAACCCCGTGCTGTACCTGTCCTGGGTGTGTTTGATGGGGACAGTGTAGAGGGAGCTTTACTCTGTATCTAACCCCGTGCTGTACCTGTCCTGGGAGTGTTTGATGGGGACAGTGTAGAGGGAGCTTTACTCTGTACCTGACCCCGTGCTGTACCTGTCCTGGGAGTGTTTGATGGGGACAGTGTAGAGGGAGCTTTACTCTGTATCTAACCCCGTGCTGTACCTGTCCTGGGAGTGTTTGATGGGGACAGTGTAGAGGGAGCTTTACTCTGTATCTAACCCTGTGCTGTACCTGTCCTGGGAGTGTTTGATGGGGACAGTGTAGAGGGAGCTTTACTCTGTATCTAACCCCGTGCTGTACCTGTCCTGGCAGTATTTGATGGGGACAATATAGAGGGAGCTTTACTCTGTATCTAACCCCGTGCTGTACCTGTCCTGGGAGTGTTTGATGTGGACAGTGTAGAGGGAGCTTTACTCTGTACCTGACCCCGTGCTGTACCTGTCCTGGGAGTGTTTGATGGGGACAGTGTAGAGGGAGCTTTACTCTGTATCTAACCCCGTGCTGTACCTGTCCTGGGAGTGTTTGATAGGGACAGTGTAGAGGGAGCTTTACTCTGTACCTGACCCCGTGCTGTACCTGTCCAGGGAGTGTTTGATGGGGACAGTGCAGAGGGAGCTTTACTCTGTACCTGACCCCGTGCTGTACCTGTCCTGGGAGTGTTTGATGGGGACAGTGTAGAGGGAGCTTTACTCTGTATCTAACCCCGTGCTGTACCTGTCCTGGGAGTGTTTGATAGGGACAGTGTAGAGGGAGCTTTACTCTGTACCTGACCCCGTGCTGTACCTGTCCAGGGAGTGTTTGATGGGGACAGTGCAGAGGGAGCTTTACTCTGTACCTGACCCCGTGCTGTACCTGTCCTGGGAGTGTTTGATGGGGACAGTGTAGAGGGAGCTTTACTCTGTATCTAACCCCGTGCTGTACCTGTCCTGGGAGTGTTTGATGGGGACATTAGATAGGAAAAGTAACAATTAAATATACAGTAGTTGGTTCCCAGGTAAGAGAATTGTATGTGGGAAGTCATTAGCAAGAAATTCTGGATACCTGATATCCTACTTCCAGCATTATATTGAGGATATGCAGTGGCCTAATCCTTCTAGCACTAACAGGGCATGGTGGGAAGATGGTCAAGCCTATTTTCTTGTAACACATTTTGAACCTTTTTTTTCAGATTTATCAATGCACTTGGCACCATATTTGGTTTTATTTCCCATGAGGTCACCAGTAAAATGAGGGTAATTACCCAGCATCAGAAAGGAGTGCATGGAAGAGAATACACCTCAATGCAGTCCATGATTCATTACGAATTGGCAAACAATGTGGTTAACTTCAATGAACTTTCCAGTGAGCACCTGGAGTCAGGCTGCCGCACTTTCCTGCGTCTCCACCGAGCATTACGCTGGCTCCAGCTCTTTCTCAATCAGTTGAGGATCAGCTCTGAGAATGACTCAATGTCTGTTATTTGTGCTGAGGCCTATGACCAGTCCCTTGGCAAGTACCACAGTTGGTTTGTGCAAAAAGCTGCTAGGATTGCATTCCATGCCCTTCCACAACGGACTGATTTCCTTCACATATTGTGTGTGGAAGACAGCAAGGAGACTAAAGACAAACTGAGGAATAGTGTGAGCGTGATTGAAAGAGTTTACAATATTACACAACACACGTATGAACAGTATAATATGCTTGAATTACCCTAAACCCAGAGTGTTTTATCAAATCGGATAAATGCATTGTGGCATCGAAAGAGGAAATCACTGAAGATCAAAGGGACTCACTGAGACTGCTTTAAAGGAGCAATAGAAAATGTTAAACTTCAAAAGCAACGGTTGCATTTTATACAATGAATCAACTGATGAAAAATATTCAACAACCAGAGACAGTGAGTGGTGGAACGCACATTCCTAGAGCAAATGAGTGAGTTACCTGGGACTGAGAGGTCTCAGTATATATGACCGGTATAGTGAAGAAACCCAACGGGTTTCAGTGATTTTTCTGAAACAAGTTCATTTTATTTACCACTTACTGGAGCACAGTTTTCCATTGCTCACACACCATTGCTATACATATATACGCATGATAAGGCTGCTGGATCTGGACATCGCACAGCACCGTTCTTGGAAATCAGCTGTTCACTCAGTTGTATCAAATCAGTATAGAAAAGTTATGTAAGAATAAAAATAAAGCGATGGAAAGTGTAATTGACAGTGCAATAAAGTGGCACCTACTTAGCAATAACTTGTTCACTGATGCAGTTTGGGTTCTGCCAGGGCTACTCCCCTCCAGACTGCACTTCAACCTCGGTCCGAAGATGGATGAAAAAGCTGAATTCCAGAGGTGAGGTGACAGTGATTGTCCCAATAAAAAGGCAGCATGTTACCTGAGTGTGGCATCAAGGAGCCCTAGCAAAATTAAAGTAAATGGGGTTAAAACAAAAACAGGAACAGAAATACCTGGAAAAACTAAGCAGGTCTGGCAGCATCGGTGGAGAAGAGCACAGTTGACGTTTTGAGTCCTCATGACCCTTAAACAGAACTAAGTAAAAATAGGAATAGGGTGAAATATAAGCTGGTTTAAGGGGGGGGTGGGGTGTTGGGACAAGAAGAGCTAGGTAAAGGGCCAGTGATAGGTGGAGATAACCAAAAGATGGGGATTGGGGAAACTCTCTATTGATTGTTGTCACATCTGGCACAAAGGAAGATAGCTGCGGTCGTTGGAGGCCAATCATCTCAGCCTCAGGACAACTCTGCAAAAATTCCTTGGGGTAGAATCTTAGGCCCATTCCATATTCAGCTGCTTCGTCAACAACCTTCCCTCCGGCATAAGATCAGAAGTGAGGATGTTCACTGATGATTGCACGATATTCAGTAGCATTCATAACTCCTCAGATATTGAAGCAGTCCATACCCGCACACAGGACCTGGACAATATTCAAGCTTGGGCTGAGAAGTGGCAAGTAACCTTCACGCCACACAAGTGCCAGGGAATGACCATCTCCAACAAGATAATATATTCCCATCTCCCTTTCAGGTTTCCTCACATTCATCATCGGCATTCAGTGGTGGTGGGGGGGGGGGGGGGGGGTGGTTATCATTAACCAGGCACTCAACTGGACCAGCCATATAAATACTGTGGCTACAAGGGCAGGTCAGTGGTTGCGAATTCGGAGGTTAGTAACTCACCTCCTGACTCCCCAGCGCAAACTGGAGGAACAGAATCTCATCTTCCAACTAGGCACTTTACAGCCTTCCGGACTCAACATTGAGTTCAACAGCTTCAGACCATGAACCAGTTTGAATATTTCCCCCCATGTGTCAGTCTCTGTCTTGTTCTCATATGTTTTTGCTTTCAGACAGAGCTGACCCTTTTCCCCACTATTACCACCCACTCGGTATAAAGTCCAGTCCTTACCTCCCGTCACATTTCTGTTATTTAACTCGCTGCTGCCCCTCCAATCTCTCCCTGACCACCTGCTGCCCCTCCAATCTCTCCCTGACCACCTGCTGCCCCTCCAATCTCTCCCTGACCACCTGCTGCCCCTCCAATCTCTCCCTGACCACCTGCTGCCCCTCCAATCTCTCCCTGACCACCTTCCCCTTCCTACTGGGAAAAGCAGGGGATGGGGGGAAGCTGCAGCAAAACCCCCGTCACATTCCCACCCTGTTCCCAGTGCTGAGGGGTAAACCTGGATTGGAAATGTGAACTGTCTGTGTCTCCACAGAGGCTGCCGGACCTGCCGCTGCCGGGCCTGCTGGACTTTCCCAGCATCCGCAGGATTTGGCTTTGATCTGAAATCTCCAGGTCTCCATGGCAACAGTTTGTCTCTAACTCACTCTCTCCAGACCCCTCAGGCCTGAGTGTCAGATTGTTCATTGATAATTCCTCCTGTGAAACACTTTGGGACGTTTTACTGTTAAATGCACAATTCTGGCAGCAACCCCCAGGATCAGGAATGAGGTTGATTCAGGCACTCGCTCCTCCGCCTTCCCGCCGAGCCCCGCGTCACTCGCTCCTCCGCCTTCCCGCCGAGCCCCGCGTCACTCGCTCCTCCGCCTTCCCGCCGAGCCCCGCGGCACTCGCTCCTCCGCCTTCCCGGCATTCTGTTGGTGCGCAGCTAAGATGGAGACGTTG